>NC_056745.1:434354908-434419908 GCF_019279795.1 Protopterus annectens
GATCTCAGAGTTGTTATATATAAGTTTGGGGGTGTGGAGAACTTGCCCCCAGTGAAAAGAAGTTTAATGGAGAAAAACTGTCTTCGAGGTTCACTCTTTTCCTGAGTTTGTGGTCATTTTTTTTTAAGTTGTCAGCACTTGGCATTTTAAGTGCTAACATTTCAATAGGGAGCCAGAAGAGTTGCATATATAAAATATAGTTTTCAAGAAGTGGTTAAGAAGCTGATAGATATGATGTACATAAGAAGCAGCTGTGGTGGAAAGTTGTTAATCGTTAAATTTGAATAATCGGATAAAGAACAAAAGGTTGATTGGAGGGTGTTAGAGGGAGATAGTTGGGTGCAACATTCTGTGGAGTTGTTGTTTTAGAGGATAGACAGGCCAGTTATAAGGTTATTCTAAGTTATCTCTGGGTTGTTAAAGCAGTGGAAGGTGGATTTTTACAGTGGGTGCTGGTGCTGTTTCAGCATTTCTTTTTGAACAATGGAGTTGTAGGAAAGTCTTTTATTGCTAGAGGGATGCCATGCCCGAGTTTTGTCTGGTGATTGAGAAGTTGTGATTGTTACAATTTTTGATACCATATGATGCAGAGATGGGATGACAGAAGGTTGTAATCTGACTTTGTATATCCTTTCTTTTATTTTGAATCTGCTTGCATGGTATAGCAGGGAGTACTAATTTAGCAGTTCACGGAGTAGGTTCCAAGATGGAGGACACGTTTTCTGTATTGGCAGCCATTTTGATTTTTTTAAGGACTAAACAGTGAAGTCCTCTTCTAGGAGATAGGATGATTAAGTGATATAAAAACAACACGGATTTCACGTTGAGAAATTTAATAAAAATTCAAATTGTCTTAGCACCTCGGCCACCACAGCCTTCAATGAGTACAAGAATAATAGTGAAAAAACATTCCCTTTTATACACACAATCAATTAAATAGACTCCATCCCCCATCCAATTAATGAACTGATTAACCAGTTCATAATACAGAGTTGAAAGTGAGCAGAAGTTATATAAATAATACCATAATACTATAACAAATACAACAAATGCAAACATTAAAAATACACAAATATATATTATATATTAAAGTAAACACCTCCAATTAACTTCTGTGTTCAAACCCATTGGTGACAATGTATTATACTTTAATATAAAAATAGTTTCCTTATGTAATAACATATTTTTTAAACATTTAATGTTATATCTATTATTATTGAGATCAGAAACAAAAGTAGACACTAAATCAAAACCCCCTTTACATAAAAAAAACAAAAGAAAATTTAGAATAAGGTTGCAGGAGCATGTTTGTGATATTAAAAAGGGAACATTGGAAAGCCTGGTTGCAGTGCACTTTATGGAAAAGCATAGTTGTAATGCTAATTTATTGCAAGCAACTATATTAGAACAAATCTTTGTGAAGAAAGTGGATGACAAATTATTAAAAAATATGTTATTATATAAGGAAACTATTTTTATATTAAAGTATAATACATTGTCACCAATGGGTTTGAACACAGAAGTTAATTGGAGGTGTTTATTTTAATATATAATATATATTTGTGTATTTTTAATGTTTGCATTTGTTATATTTGTTATAGTATTACAGTATTATTTATATAACTTCTGCTCACTTTCAACTCTGTATTATGAACTGGTTAATCAGTTCATTAATTGGATGGGGGGTGGAGTCTATTTAATTGATTGTGTGTATAAAAGGGAATGTTTTTTCACTATTATTCTTGTACTCATTGAAGGCTGTGGTGGCCGAGGCGCTAAGACAGTTTTAATTTTTATTAAATTTCTTAACGTGAAATCCATGTTGTTTTTATGACTGCTTTAGTCTTTTTTAGGACTGTTTTGCTGTTTCTTGTTGTTGCTTTTGATTAAGTAATATATCCTGTTAACTGTTGTTTGTAATAAAGTGAGGTTTCCTTGAAGACTGTGGCTTGTAAAGAGACGGCATATTCTATTAATGGCAGCCCCTTAATTATGGCATCTTCTCCAGCTCTGGAGAGAAAATAAGTTAGTTTCTAGCCCAAGTACAGGATCTGATATAGTTCAGATTTTTTTTTTGATTAAGTCAAAACACTAGGTATTTAAAGAAAGTGGACATTTCTAAAGGATATTCGTAGCAATTTTGAATGGTTAGGACAGAAGGAGTAGTTTTTAGCTATTGGTGTGCCCTGAATAATATAATTTTGGTTTTTGTTGGGTTTTGAAATAACTTCCTTGAGTTTAACCAATCTGTTATTGTGAGGAGATTCTATTGTAGTTGATGCATGGTGATTTGATGAAAGGAATTTGTTCGGTAGATGGTCATGTCATCTACACAGTGGAGGATGAGAAGGTGTGGAATGTCACAGGGGGAACTTGTTGATATTAGTGGAAAAGAGGAATGGTGACAGGACTGAGCCCGGAAGAGTTTTCTTTAAAAGGGGCCCTTGGGAGAAGTTAGAGAACCTATTTTAACAGAGAGAGTGTATATTGGGAACAAATGTTTTGAAAACATTCATAGGCTTTGGTACTTAATCCATGGGATAGTACTGCTGTGTGGAGGAGTAGGTGATCCACTGAATCAAAGGTTTTTGTAAGGTCAATGAATATTTCCCCGAGAACTGACTCATCCATTCTCATAAGAATGTCACTGGTTATGGTCCAGATGGCTGTCAAATTACTTCAGGATACCCAGAATTATATTTTCACTATTTCCGTCACGCATCCGTTAACATGATACCTTCCATTGCTCGCAAAACTGTATATAATAGTTTTTATGAATGAAATTTGTATCTTATTGTAACCTTTCCTGTATCATGCCACTTCCTCTAAATTGTAAAATTGTATATATTAACTATGGGTCTATATTATCGGAATGAAAGTTTCATACTTCGAATACCATATGGTCGACACCATATGGTTGAAGTATGAAAATTTTGAATCCAAACAAAAATAGCACTGAGACAGGAAAACTGTCAGTAATTGTTTTATGCAGGGGGGGCAAGCCCCCCTGCACCCCCCACCCCCCCCCCGCTACTTAAATATACCAGCTCTGAGATTGCAATACAGTGCAGAAATGGAAGATTTCCGTTTCCTGCACTGTAGTGCGATGTCGGAGTTGGTAAATTTAAAGAGCGGGGGTGTGGGTGGTGCAGGGGGGCTTGCCCCCCTGCTTACACCCTTTTGTTTGTCTTTTTTTTTTAAATGATTTTATTAGACTTCGAAGTTTTAAGACTTTGATCACTAAAGTTCGATCTTTAGTAATTCGAAGTATTAAAACTTTGTTGATCTAATATAGACCCATTAACTACTGTGTTAGAATTTTGTGTATCCTCCATTTGTTGTAATAACTACTGTTCATAAATTTGGAGCTTTTCTCTCCAGGCCTCCACTGAAAAAGGACTTGTGTCCAGTCAGACTTTCCCAGGAACCAAATGTAAAGTAAAATAAATCATGGGATATACAAGCCAAGTTTCACCAGAGGCCTTGGGTGCCTTGGCAACATTCACCCTTAGCCTATACCACCGTTTATAAGGATTGTCATACATAGAAATCTGGGAAGGATTTAAGGGGACCCATCCAGCTGTTTAGGCTACATTTGAAGAATGACAAGTAATCACATTGCTTGACATGTGGGGGGGTCTGCTCCAGAGAAAGGGGAGGCACTTGATAATAAACCTCTCTTTTCATCTAGTTTTATTTATTCTTTGATGAAGACTGTATCTCTGGTTCTGGTACTGCTACATAATGTTATTTGTTGAAGAAAAGGTGATCAAGAACATTAAGCTAGACACAGATCTCTCCTGAAGAGCCTGTACAACACTGAATACAAGGACAAGGACTCCAGTCTCTCCTGGTAGCTAAGGTTTTTAAGATTAGAGATTATTTTCGTCAGGAACTTCTGTAGCTTTTCACTTTTTTATTGTTGTCCAGACACATGATGAGGGGTGCATAATAACTGATAATTGGTCCAGCAAGGGAAGAATATAGGGAAACAATGACTTGCTTGGCTTTAAAAGAATGCTTTTGGAAGTTAATTGCAAAATGTAGGAGGATTTCCTACCTACAGTTGTCATGTGATGGTCAAAGGAGGGGATCTATCAACACAAATGCCTGGATCTCCAATCTCTGATTCATATGGTATTGGAAACGGGGTGTTTTCAATGCAGTAAGATACAGAGTGTTTCTGTTTACTGAAGGGCATGATGATGCATTTTTTTTTTTGTATTTAGTTTGAGTCCTTTTCTAAACACTTTAGTTGGTTATTTTTTAGGGTGTACGCATGCCAAAGGGTTTGACAACTACACCCAACTTGCAGTCATCAGAAAACTCTGTTAATGACATATCACTTTTATCAGTTTGGAGGCAGAAAAATAAATACAAAACAGGAGGGGACACAGTACATTTCCCTGGGGGACACCACTAGTCACCTTCTGACTGAGTTGGCATTACCCACTCAGATGATGTGCATTTTATCCTTAATCCAGTTCACTAATCTTTTTATCATGTAGGGATTTATGTTTAAAAGCATTAGCTTGGAAGCAATTCTATGGTGTCGTATGATATTAAATGTCTCAACCAAATCGAGGTAGGTAACACGAATGCTGTAACCACTAAAAAATCAACCACTGTCAACAACCAAAGTAACCTTCTCAATGAAACTGAGAAGATTCAGCAGGCAGCTCCTGCCCTTTACAAAGCCAAATTGCTGCAAATTCAGCTAAGTCCGATTTTTTGATGTTGCGAGTTAAGAGATCAGTGATGATGTGTTCCATGGCTTTACAGACAGTAATAATAATATCCACTTCTTAACCAGGTAGGCCAGCTGGACACACAGACCCTTTTCAGAGGTAGCCCAGGAGCAATGTCTAGTTCTGTGAATTTCTCAAGATCACACAGAAGGCAAGTGAGGACCGAGGGAATCAAACTTTGTACCACAGGAACTACAGCTCACAGATTAACCCACTGCACCACCTGCCAGACATAAAACTCATAAGGATAATAGGTCTGTAGTTCCCAGGGTCTGTGACTTGTCCGTCCTTATGGGGGCATTACAACAGCAGTGTACCAAGGTTTACAAACATAACCGGCAGCAAAACTTAAGTTAAGGGAATCAGTGAGTACTTGTTTAATGCTGTTTATTAGACAACCTGGTATGTTGTATAGGACCATAGAGGAGATGTTCTTGGTCTATGAGAGTACGTTAACAACATGTTCCATACAAATACCAGGGAGTAGTAATTCAGACATGATTTGAGAGGGGATGGTAGTTTCAGGGGAGAAATGTGCTGTGAATTTGCTAGCCGGTATGTTTGCAATGCCTTTTGAGTTAAGATGGAAGACTCCATTATGGAAAAGTTCAAATTAGTATTGAAAGTTCTTTCTTAGTTTTCTGATGTAACAGAAAAAGGACTTTAAGTTTATCCCTTGCTTAATTTTCTAGTCATCATTTGCATGGTGCTTTGATTGTCTTTACAGTTGCCTTCAGTTTCTTAGTGAGGCTGTTAATACAGTGGAGAGTTGATTATCTGAACTAATTAGGACCTACGGTAGTTCAGATATTCAAACTGTTCGGATAATCAAACATACATTGAACTGGATAAAAGACTTCTAAAATCTTGTTTTTTTTCTCCACTCAGGGAATACAGGTTTCAACCATTCCGTGATTCCAGTGAACAATAAAGAATATTTTTCACACATGAGCATGCTACAAGCTCAAAAAACATGCACAAGCGAATACATATACCATTTACATATTCAGAATTTATGATTTTTCCTACCTGAAAACTTTGAAAGGTTGCATTTGGATAACTGACGTTTCTGATAATCGATGTTTGGATAATCAGCTCTCTACTGTATCATTCTGATGCTGTGGGGCTCTGGCCCTGCAAGGTTGTCTAAGGAGTTTCTTTGCTCTATTATACAGTTTATATTGGTAGAACACTAGGATTTTTGTTTAATTTACATCATATTTGTGTTGGAATGGACTGCCAGGTTGATACTTTTATCTAAATAGACATAAAAATCATTACTGTAGCTGGCTGCATAACAGGGGTCAGTAATAGAGTTGACATGGGTATATTTAGAGATTTCATCAAACAGTTGTATGAAGTTTGCCTTTCTGAAGTTTCAAATGAAGTTGCTATTTCTTACCGAAGGAGCACAAGTTTACTAATGAAGAACTGACTATGTGAGGAGAGTAGACTAGGGCCAGGTTTGTGAGTAAAGTCAAGAATGTTTACTCCCCCGTGTGTTTGAGGACAATCTGATCAAGGGCTTATTTGTTTATCCAATCCAAGAATCGCTGAACATACCCAACATTGGGAGAGCAGGTGCTCTAATCAATGGAGGGATAGTTGAAGTCACCAAGGGTTAGAGAAACCTTGCTTATAGAGATATCCTCTAAGATGGCCATAAATTCATACTGGTCATCTGTTGCCATGGAGATTGACTGATAGCAGGCTAGGAGTTGAACATTTGATGCTGTAGTTAAATAAGCCCATGAGGGGTCTGTGGGTATCTGTTTTGTAGAGATAGTTTCCTTGTTGTAAAATGAGGAGTGGTAGACCCAAAACCCAGGAGAAGAAGGGGTGCTCTCTAAGAATTTGAACAGTGTCTCAGTAATAACATATACATGGATGTTTCCAGATGCAGAAATGCCTTGAAGTCAAACAGTTTATTGCTATGACTCCCGGCATTGAGTACAGCTAATCTGATATCATCCAGTTTGGGAATTGTAGTATTTACCAGATTTGGATATCCATTAGATGACCACTGCCCAAAAAGGCACCGTAGGAAGCAAATGCTTTAGCCATTTTGTGGAAGACCTTGAACATGAGCTGTGGACCTTTTTTGCAAACCAAGTTGGACTGTCCATTATGTTGTACTATGATGATACATACTGGGTCCCCTTAGAATGACATTAACAACTTAGCCAGTAGTTGAACTCAATTATCATTTCCTCGAATGTAAGCATCATTCTATATGAAGGTAGTGTGGTTAACTCCAATATATCCTGCTGCTTAATCTTGTGGGCTTTGCATGTCAGGTCATTTAACCCCACATGGACTACTATCATGTCGTAGTCATAACTACTGTAGCAGAAAGTGTTTACGGATGGTTATAGCCACTATCTTGACTCCTGAGAGACAGCTGATTGTAACCCTGTCCTTGTCCAATCTAGTGAGTATGGAATCTGTGTGCCTAGCAACAGCATCACCGATAACTAGGACGTTCTCAGTAGCTGAATTATACCTAGCAGGCAGAGGAGTGGTTTGTTGTTGTGACATGTTGATGCTGATGTTTGGAGGTAAGCTGAATAAATGTAATAAGGGATTTACACTGATTGGATGCCTAGTATTAAGAGTTACAGGAGGCCTGGGTAGAGAGATTTTTGACAGCATTAGCATAAGACAGTTTTGTGTTGTTAGTATAATGACGTTGCATTTGCGTGGGTGGGGGTGTGTTGATACACACACTGCAAATAGTGGACTGTGAGGGAGATTCCTCTAGATTGGTAAAGTATTTGTAACTCTGACAGATGATATCTATAGAGTTAAGTAAAAATTCATTATCAGTGAGCATGTGAGTTTTTAAACTACCTTAAGATATCAAGCGCTAGAAGGCTGGCAATGAAAGGGGGTGAGTCGACCATCACTCCATGATGCCCATTGCTGATGTATGCAGAGGATCTTTTTAGGACGTAAAAAGGGCTATGGTGGTCTTTATACAACATGGACTGTTTGGGGCCACTACAGAGGTTTTTATTCATTTTTTACTATTTTCGGGTACTAACTGTTTTTTGCAATAAAACTGTTTGTGGGGTAGCAACACTAAGGTGATGAAGAAACCTAGATACTAGTGTTTAAAAGCTGGTGTACCAGACTGAATAGCTGGAAAACAAACTGCTTTCCACAGCCCATAATAGATGCATGCACTTCAGTGCAGTTTGTTTATACCTAGAGCACACTCATGCCTGGTGCCTGTGGAATGAAAGTCAATGTTAAAGAAATATTAGCTATAAGGGAAAAACTGGAGTTGCTTGCAGCACCCACTATTCAGTTACAGCTATGGCAGTAGTGTGGTCAGTGCAGCTGAGCGCAGTATATAACAAGCAAAAAAGCAAGAGAAGCCATAATAACAGCTATAACTTCAAGTCAATGAAATTAATCTGCTTCCACCAGAATAAATACTACTTACTCCAAGTTGGTCTGCAAACTAGGCCAAAGCAGGCCAATACCAAACAAAATAAGTAAAACTTAGATAAAAAGCTGTTTAAAATCAGAAGAACAGCAACATGACTTTAACTGCAGTAGTAAAGTGCAAACAATGAACTTTATTGAATCTTTATGTTGTTTGTCTTTCGGCTTTTCCTGGTTAGGGGTCACCACAGTGGAACTCCGGTGCTCTAATGATTGGCAGTGGATTTTTACGGGGCCAAGTTGCCAGCCCGATGCCCAACCTTCAAAGAAGGCACATCAGTTCATGCACGCACCTACCTGCATGTCTTTAATGTCACTCAACCGTGGGGAGGACATACAGACTCCACACAGAAGGCGCTCCAGCCGAGAATCAAATGAGAGAACTCTTGCTGTGAGGTGACAACGCTAATTGGTGCACCACCGTGGCCTTTCTTTATGATGTCCAGAAACACATATAAACTTTTCAGTGGCTGTATACAGGTTTAAACCTATTTAGTCTTACTTGAAAGTCATCAACGGGGGTTGCTGAGCACAGTATATAGCAAGCAGGAAAACAGTAGAACCGATTAAAAACAGCTATAATTCAAGCCAATAGTGCTCACCTTCGTAGAAAAAGCAGTAGTTAATCTATTCCAGTAGAATAACTATTATTCAGCACAACATAGTCCTACAATACGCCAGAAAAGACTGATATTAAAACAAGATGCACAGAGAAAAATAAGTGAAACTCAGATAAAAAAAAGGCTGTTCAAAGTCAGTAGAACAGCAAAATGACTTGCCTACAGTAATAAAAATGCAAAACAAAGTTAACTTTCTTGAGTATTTGTTGGTTTGGGATAGCAGGTTTGGGATGAAGACATATTCAGAAAGTTTATTAAAGGCAGTTTTTTCATAAACGTTAGTTATTGGCCTAAAGTCTGAACAGGTGAGAGGGGGTTTGGTCTTTGGTGTAGGCTTGATAATGGCATCTTTCCATATACTAGGGAAGATATTTGAGAGAGGTGGAGGTTATGTGTTTGGTGGGGGGGGCAGAGAATGTACTCTCTACATGCTTGCATAAACCACGGGTGTAGGTCATCAAATCCTGGTGAGTTATCTACTGGAATTTTGTGGACTGAGTTTTTATCTCTTTAGTTGTGATGAGATAGAATGGATGTCAGCATTCTGTAAGTGTTTAGCCAGGTTGGGGGGGGGGGGGGTTGGTAAGATAGGAAGAGGTAGTTGGGTGAATTCAGTGAGGAAGTCATGGGGTATTAGTTGGTTATTGTTATATGCTTGTGTATTGCTGGAAGAAGTATATTATCTCTGCGTAAAGACAAGTGACTTGTTGCCAGAATTTTATTTTTTGTTCCCCAAACAAAGAGGTTTCCTGGTTTTGAAGGTATACTGCCTTGTGCCTTCTAATAAATTTGTGCAAAGTAATGAATCTTTCTTTTGATTCTATGGTTTTAGATATGTTCCATTTTTTTTTAGACTTCATGTCTAATTATAAAGGATTTTTAAGTCCTTGGTCATCCATCTACGTTGATTGGATTTGTGAAGATGTGAGACTTATGGAACACGCTTGTTTTGCATTGATTGAAGTGTAGTAGCATTAATGCAAGTTCCACACTTTACCAGCTAAGTACGAGTATCTATTGTTACACCCTCAGAATGATGTTATATGGGCTAGTGGTCAGGATTTTTAATATAGCAGCAAATCATTATTGGCAAACAAATTCTAATAATGTCTTTAGTTAGGAAGATATTTATGCCGTGGTTCTAATCTTACAACATATTGAATAGTCAATATCAAATTAAGGCAGCAATACAAATTAAGGCAGTCTACGTGTTATATATAGCTGACAATATATCATTACAGGGAGTACAGGTCTATGGCTATGATTAGTATCAGTGCTCAAAATAGCTTTCAAATGGGCTGTTAGATTTCCTGAAGAGTATTTTCCAGCAGTCCTAAGCTACAATTTCCACAGGAAAAAGTTCTGTTTACCCAAGAATGGAAATTAATTACAACTTACTGCTATTACAGTATAAACACAGTTGTTAAAAACAACAATATAAAATAAAGTAACTGCATTGCAGGGCAGACTACACCTCACACTGCATTATACAACCACAGAAATATAAGGTAAACTGTATTAAAACTTAGACTGTGCAAAATAGCAAGTTAGTGTTTAGCGCCGCGGTGGAAAGTATATTTAATGTGGTATGTGAACACCAGCACTTAAAAGAGCAGGCATGTGTGTAGAAAATGAGAAAGACATAGCTGCTTCATCATTTAAGTGGACAGAGACAGGTATGAAAAACAGATGCAGTAGACAGTGGAGTTATTTTAAGATAAGAAACTTCTTTTAAAATAACTTGCATACATAATACTTGTTACTCAATCATAGGTGAGAAGGATTTACCTATTCCTGGCAAAATTTATCCAATTAGACTTTGCCTTTAGGGGTAAACTATGTGCCAGCCATAGGGAAATCTTACCTTACATGGAGCTGAGCAGTGACTCTTAGCACAGTAACCTGGGCACAATTACAGAGATGTTTCAGTACCAATGATGCTTGTGTTTTTTAATTTCATGCATCACTCTTTGTGAGGTCATATATAGTAGTTTGTAGAGTTAAAAATACTGTAGGGGCCATCCTTCATAGCCGGCCTTAGGCATAGGCCAACTAGGTGGTTGCCTAGGGTGCCAGTCTAGCAGGGGCACTTTTCCAGTATTTATTTGGTGTAGGTAGACCAGGATGGGGACACCAGGTAGTGTGTTGGTGAGCACCGTGGAGCCCTTTTGCCTAGGGCACCAGTTGACCTAGGGCCACTCCTGCAATCCTTAACAATGAAATAAAACAAATCTGACCCAGCAGCTATTGCTTTCATGAACCCAGTTGCTGTTAAACAAGTGATTAATACTAACTCCCCTCTGTCTGACAAGGATGGAAATGCTTTTGTCAAATTTGGGGAGAATGTTTATTCGGTACTTGCGTATTATCGCAACCAGATTTTGAAGGACTCATGACTGGCACACTTTTCATCATACGAATGCATTTCAGATGGAAATGGAGTGTTCAAACTCCAGACTACTTTCGAAGCCCAGTGGTTAAACAGCAGGAATGGGAATAATCTCCAAATTCCTCTTCCTGTTTAGGCTCAACTGCGGTTCCTGTTTAGCAACTTCAACAGTCACATTCACGACTTTCAAATATTCTGAAATGCATGCAATACTTTCTATTAAGGCTTCATTACTGGTTGACACTGACATTGATTTGCAAAATCCTTGTAGTCTTAGTGTATCTGCTTACGTTTTAAAATATTTATAGCAATTCCACATCCAATAATTTGAAGCTCTGTGTTGTCATATAACTTGGTGTCGTGTAACAGAATGTGTACTTAAGAAAGTCAGTGTGGGGCTTGACTATGCACCAAATCAGTTAGATCCAAAGGGGTTTCAGCAGAAAACAAATATTTGGTTGTAACTGAAGGGGGAGGGGGGGCATAAACAACAAACAAAGGAGAAGTATCAGAGAAAGGTAACGTAATTTGGAAGTTTTACCAGCTTAACCCCTGTCTCAGTTTGCATATGAAAACAGCAAAAATGAGATTGCAGGGTCCTGGGAGAATGCGTCTTTTGCAGAACCGTGGAAATCCCAGAGACGCATCTTCTCCAGACTAAATCAACCTGTTTGTGACCCACAAGGTGAAGCACACACTTCTGTGACATACACACACTTCAGTACACAGTCTGACCAAATTTCTTGCCCCGACAAATGAGGATAAAGTGCCCGCTGTGAAACTGAACAATCTGGTTGCGATAATACGCAAGTACCGTTTATTCTTAGTCAATACTTGCTTCTAGAATTCTCAACAACTGTCAAGCTAATAGGTTGAAATTTGTGATTTCCATTTGTGAGAATGTGTGACACAGTTTGAAATAAAACACAATCATCTGTTTTCTGCACTAGAATCAACACAGAGTGTATATGGTAATGAGGTATTAACCAGCTCCATGAAGATCTTACTTCGGTTTGTTGTAGAATAGTGTTTCACACCCATTAAATACCATTCTGAAATAAGTAGTAAAGCTTCTCATTTAGTAACACAGGATCGCAAAGAGATGCAAAACATATACTAGAGAGTAATATAAGTGAAGGGAAGGGCAGAACCCTCAGAATACTGCTTTATGTCCCTGGAAAAAATGGCTGAGTTGTGACAACCCACATCTGCAATCACTGTTTAAGGTGAAACAACAACACTATGTAACCTAGGAATCGTGCTGTAAATCAGGCAAATAATGCAACCTACATAATAAACCATAATGTAGATAGACACTGCAACCACATGGCCCCTTTATTACAGTGCTATAAGACAGCCAAATATAGATTGTACACAACTACTAATATATAGTGCTCTAAGTCAAGACAGGGCAGACACTGGGACCATGCTCTGACAATAGCCTCCAGGAGAATGAAACAGAGGTGACATGCTTTTAATCCTGAATGAAGTGTAATGCTACAATAAATATTGGTAAACCACAATAAACAAACAGAATAAAAATATAACTATATGTGAATACAAGTCAGAATAATTTAACTATACAAGGTTAGACTTAAGAGCATATAGAAGATGCATACTGCTACCTAGGACTATGAGCCCACATCAACCACACACAAACAGACTCCTCAATGAACAATGATAAACTACAGTTATAGGCCCTGACCTGGAAACTGAAATAGGAACCAAAGCCCCACACCTGGAGTTAACCATGTCAATTACATCTGGTGCCTCTCACCCCCATGTTGCCTCAGTAATCATGGAAAATATGGCTAAATATATTAGACAAAATGGGTGGAGTGCCAGAATGTGATCCCTGGAGGAAATGAATGCTACTCTTCATTGTAAAGTTATAATAAAATAAAACTACATGATGATAATAACACAAGCTCAACTAATAAAATGAGTTCAAGCAGTTAGATAATGCTCACAAACAGCACATGAAACAGAACTACAATTCAAATCAGGTAATGTTAACAAACGTAGCAATATGTGAGACAAAATACATTCATAAAACTTAAAGAAAGTACTTATCTTCTGAGGGATGACACTAATGGTACATAGCAAGCACAGCTGACCCTTACAAAACAGTCTGCAAATGTCCATCTACTGCTAGTTGCTGAAAATAGATTTTTTTTTAATTTTACAGTATTGTCCCTCACTGAAGTTTCATGAGTTAGCTTGAATCCACAATAAATATAGCGAAAGAAGACCTATCAAAAATTCTCAACTAAGTCATGTATAGTTTACCATGAGGTTACTGCAAACTTCTGTATACAATATTTTTTTAAGAAGCATAGGTTCATACTAGGCTATCTGCCCAAGGGCATTTATAAGCCTAGCCCAGAGTTTTGTGGCTTTCGCCACCCCTTTAGTTTGAAGAAAACTATGCCCATTATTTTGCTGTGCCTCTGTCAAGCAGTGACACTGAGGTAATCCCAGGGGTATATCTGCGATCTCCCATCCATTGGTCAAGATTTCTCTTGAACAAGGCCAGCGAGGTGCTCTGCCTCACATGTACCGGGATTTTGTTCCACAGCATTAGGTTAGGACTAAGATAACTGCCCTTGCGAGCCATTTTAAGCTTAGCCAATTATCCCTTGTGAGACTCAAACCCTGTACCTTGTGTTTGTAAGGCAAACACCTTAACCATTAGGCCATCCTCCCAATTGTGATGGTAACTCTTTTTTGTTATTAAATATTAAATGCTAAAGGAATTAAATATAACAGGTTTCTGTATAAGTAATCCATAGAGGAGGAGAACTACAATAACGCTTCCATCTCATAGTATAATTGTAATTGTCTTAATTGCATTGATTGTTTTTAATTATTTTAATGTTCTGTTTGCTTGAACTGTCTAATTGTTTGAATTGTCTGATTGCTTAAAGATATAAAATAACTGTTTATGCCTTCAATAAGATCTGTGATATTCTGGAACACAGGTCAACTAAATCATTTTATGATTATGGTTATAGGTCGAAAAGGTGTGATTGTATCTGCCAGAAAGATTCTTATAAAAAATATGCTGTATGTTAAAGAAATGTATACCTAAAAAATGACTTATGAATAATTGTAAACAGTTACTGTATTATGTTCGGCTGTATTAGGGTAAATAATGATGTTTGTAAAAAAAGTATACACACGTGTGTGTGTGTGTGTGTGTGTGTGTGTGTGTGTGTGTGTGTGTGTGTGTGTGTGTGTGTGTGTGTGTGTGTGTGTGTATTTCAAACCCAGAAAGACTAATGTGAGTGTGTGTGTGTGTGTGTGTGTGTGTGTGTGTGTGTGTGTGTGTGTGTGAACTTTTATATATAAATTAACTATTATGATTACTGAAAAAATATGAATGGCCCATTAAGTTTCAACCAAATAATCAAAAAGATTATGAGAATAAATACATATTTGGCAGCATTTATATCAGAGCACCAGGTTAATGTCATTAAAATCCATATTTTTAACACTCCAATACATTATCGGCAGATAGAACAAATTCATTCCCTAAAGGCTGAAGCACAAGCAAGCTAAAGAAACTGACAGCATCTCCAATTGATCACCATAAAAAGCTGCTTTACTACTTTTAAAACTACTTCTGCAGCAGACTGTTGCAGGCATGCACTAAACAAAGAGAACTTTGCAGTAAGCGCATGGCACTCAGATTAAAAAATAAACCCAAAAATGAGCAAAGCAGCTGAAAACCAGATAATCCAACACAGTTAGATCAAAAAACCCAGACTAATCAGTCAATCCAGCCAAGATCTGGATTTCAGACTCAAGCGACAGTTAACAAACATCAGGAACTGCACCAATAACAAGTACAATAGCTGTAGCCGTAGCTGTAACAACAGCGTAGGATCGAGTCCACATAATGCTTAAAATGTTATAAGGCAGCAGGACTAACACTACAAAGACTGAAGCTGAACAGGAGAAACCCAGAACAAAGTTAAAAGCAAGTAAAACAGCAAAACACCTTCCAAACTAAAGTTGGGGAGCACAGGAGAAATGAGATTGAGTTCCTGCAGCCACAAGGATGGGAAGTTCTATCGGTCTGTCTGTCTTTCTATTTATCTATCTGTCTGTATCTATCTATCTATCTATCTATCTATCTATCTATCTATCTATCTATCTATCTATCTATCTATCTATATGGCTCTCTTGCACAAGTTTGAAATTCAGAACAATGAAGCAGGGTGAGAACAAAATCTGTAAAAACATATAAATAGTTAATTAAAAACAAAAATGCTCAATGCAGACGGGAGGGGGCTTTGTCGCTTTGCTCCCAGATGCCACTTAGGTAACTACCTTGGAGTAGGGAGGACACTATAAAAGGGTACCGTATTTTTAAAAACTCACAATTCTCTAATAAAAATTTACAGTTTCAGACTTTTTAAACATTGCATCTAAAATAATGAATGGCACCCTAAATATATACACAAACACCCACCCACTACCCATGCCACACACATGCACACCACTTCTTTGTCTCTCTCTCTCTAAATATATATATATATATATATATATATATATATATATATATATATATATATATATAAAATGTATATAGATAGATAGATATACTGTATGCATGCATGCACACACACATACACACACACACACACACACACACACACACACATGCATACATTATATATTATGTGTGTGTGTGTGTGTGTGTGTGTGTGTGTGTGTGTGTGTGTGTGTGTGTGTGTGTGTGTGTGTGTGTGTGTAGAATGTGGTGGAATTAGCCAAGAATAAAAATGCTCTTGAAAATCTTTTTGCCTTCTGTCTAGAGCAGAAATGGGTGAGAAAACAAATTAGTAGCTGTGTGATGATTCAACAGAGGCAAAATGTCACCAAGACGATATGCTGTGCAATGCAGTGTCAATTGTATGGCTGTCATTATTGTTCAGGTAGGCAATGGATTCTTATTGTTCACAATTTCAAAAGCACTGAATAGCATTTTTTTTCCTGTCCAAGGTCTAACAAGCAGCATCAGAAAGCTTATGTTCAGTGAAGGCTGTGTCCCTCTCTTTAAATAATAATCTGTTGGTTTTATATGAGCAATCATATACAATATTTTTTTTTCTAAAGAGTTTTTCACTGTAACCATGACATTCAAGGTTACTTATTGCAGAAAAAAACAAAACACATGGCAGCTTTTCTGGGTACAGTTGCCTTGGTGTTATACAGTATGTGTATATGTGCACGTGTGTGTGTGTGTGTGTGTGTGTGTGTGTGTGTGTGTGTGTGTGTGTGTGTGTGTGTGTGTGTGTGTGTGTGTGTGTGTGTGTGTGTGTGTGTGTGTGTGTGTGTGTGTGTGCGCTGCAGAAATTATTAGACAAGTTTATCTATTAAATTATACTGGCTTCTTCTTTCTTACATGTCAGTATATGCTTAATCCTGTCTGATGGCATAGTACTAAAACTGTAAAATAGTAAGAATTATGTAAAATTATATGACATCACAGCTTGATCATAGTTATGTTTTACACTTGGTTCTTCTAGTCTCACATTATCCTACCTATTGGATAAGCAATAATTCTTCATCAAACACTCATAAGTTCATAGGCTCATGGTAGGTTACTAGGCTAGCTTTACAAGCCCAGCCGTGTTAATCCCAAGTATCCCCATTTGTTCTTGTTGGATAGTTCACAGAATGAATTTATGAACAGAGCAGGTCTATGATCAACACCGGCCACCCCTGTCCATGAGAGACATGGGTACCACCCCATATGCAAATTTGCAGTCTACTATCCAATTATCTAGGGTGCATTTGAATAGGGTCAGTGAGGAGTTCTGTTTTACATCAGTAGGAAGTCTATTCCAGAGAAGCGTCAGTCTCTGGGAGACATATCTGCCTCTCCAGCATGTTCTGTCAGTGTCACAACCTAGGTTGAGATCCCTAGAGCAAATGACTCTTGTGCCATTTGACTTGCAGATGTGCAGCAGTTCCATTAGGGCCGGGTCAGAGATTGCCCTTTAGGTCAGGCACATCACCTCTCAGCAGCCTGTAAGAAACAGAGTAAAGTAACAGGGCTTTCAGCCTGTCCATGTAGGTCATGTTTTGGAGTCCCTGTATTTTCTTAGTGAGAAACCTCTGAGGTCTCTCCAGCTGCTGCAGGTGTTTGGCAAGGTACATGCAAAAGGGTGCATTATACTCTAATAGCGGTCTGATGAGAGTCGTGTACAGTGGAGTTATAGCATCCCTTACCTGGATGCTATGCCCTTGCTTATGAGGTGCTCTACGTAAAAGCTTTCCTTACCACTGTGGAAACTTGGTGGTCGAAGTTCAGATTGCTATCATCCTGTGTTCCCAAGTCTCACTCCACTGGGTTGGAACTCAGGGGGGTGCTGTCAATCTGTGTTCACCTACATAGGGAAGATTAATTTAATAATGCACTCTCTCTGTACAGTGCAAAATACTTATTTTAACCATGCACTATTGATTTAATGATTACAGACATTATACTTTTGAACCTGGAAAAGAAATAGCTTTGATCACACTAAGCCATAGGATGAGCTTACATTAGCAGTCAAACTACAAATATGAAAAAAAAAAAAAGTCAGCACCCAGAATGCTAACAATGTCCATCTCCATCTAAGTCAAATCTGTCATTGGGGCATGCAAGCAAAATAAAAGGCAAATACAACATTTTGGTTGTTGATCTGCTCAGCTGACATCCTGGCAGATGTTTTGATCAAACCCTGCTACATGTCCGCCACCTGCTGCAGTCTGTTGGTAGGCCAGTTACATAGCAGTAAAAATGTAAGAAAAGTTGTGTGCCTCTATACACATTGCTTATGTGCCCCAGGGATAGGAATAAAGAGCTAGTCAGTACAGAAATCTAACATCCCTAATACTATTATAAATCTTTGACTCAGTTTTAATAATCAGTACTACTCTGCATTTTGAATAATATGCATATTCCTCCACCACCTAGCCCAAGAATTTTGGACAAAGCCAAAAATAATTAGTATACAAAGGCCCTAAATCAGCGACAGATTTTAAATATTTTTCTTATAAACTTACAAAGCTGCCAGAATAACAGGTTTTGCATTAGCAATGATCTCCTGAAGGATATGAAGTCTAAAACATAAATGTTTAGCATTATTTATTGAATGCAATCTTCAAAGATGTGCCAGAAAACTGCAAATATTATGAGTGACACACCAAAAATATAAGGCAAAAATGTGGACATTCAGTGGAATTCTGGTCAGTTGAATGGTATGGTGGTGTGAAATTGTATGTTGATATGGACAGGTCTTTTCACGTTATTATTTTAAACAATTTATAAAGGATTTTTTTGTCAGTTTCAAAATTGCTAACATAAGAGGAAACCAATAAGTACAGTGGAAAAAGGTGAATGTCCCTCATGCATGCTGAGAAAGGGTAAAAAAATCTTTACATGGGAGCAAGCCAAAAAAATAAATAAATAAAGAACAGCTGCATATTTTAGGTGTATGTGCACACAGGACAATAGCATGGTGATATTCTGTTAACATGTGGCAAATGTTTTCCTTTGTGTTCCTTGAGGATAGGCTCAGCTTTGCTACATTAAAGGACCATGACATCAGTGGTTCATATCAGGAAATATAAACAAATTTCATAAATAACACCAACTGAGACAAAAAATACATTTATTAAAATGCAACATAAGCCAGCATTTGTTACAACAACAGAAGAAGGCTGCATATTTGTACCACAGGGTACCTCATGCATTAATTAAAGTGATAACTTGTATACCCAACCTGAGTTTTATAGGTATGGGATAGGGAAGGATGGAAGTGAGCAACCTATTCCGAGGGCAGGGGTGGCTCAGCTCTCCACTGACAGCACCTGCTGGACTGCAGTTGTATCCTGTGCAGCAGGAATCTTAGTGTACCTATGCTGCACATTGGTTTCCTTCATAGATGGGAGATTGCACATGTGGGGTAATGCGTGTGCCCTCCAGAGGGCAGCTGTAGGGGAGCACACAAGCAGCTGAGAGGGTGGGAAAAGGGCATTCCACAGGGTCTACAAACTGGCCTTTTCCTTAGCACCTGACAACTGTCTGCAGTTGCCAACAAAAGAGTCAGATGACATTCACACCAATGGAGAAAGAAATGCCCCAGGAGCAGGAAAGTGAGCAACTGTACAATTTAAAAAAGTGAAAGTTTATTCACATTCAGATAGCTTTATCTTTTTTTCAGTTCTTCATACTCTTAGTTGGCACTTTCTGGTACCCCCTCACCCCAAACTAAAATTAGTAGTATTAATACATCTGTTTAAGATATGGGCAACATGGTGGCTAAGTGGTAAGATCTCCTCCTCACACCTCCAGGAACCAGGGTGCTGTGTTCAAATCTGACTTTGGATCACTATCTATGCAGTACTTGCATGTCCTCACCACATCTGCAGGGGTTTCCTCTGAGTACTCCAGATGGTTGATTGACTATACTAAGTAGTCTGTAAATATATGGTATTAACCCTTACCATTGTGGCCTAGGCAATGACAGAAAACTGTCTATGGACCAATCTTGCTACCTACTCAATAAAGAATTCTGACATCTGTACCCACACTGGTCAGTTACAAGCACCCCAGATCACAGTTAACAAATGTTTATCATATTTATGGTCAGCCTTACAGCTAACTGTCATACAGCTTGTCAAAAATATTTCTTGCCAGGAATAGCATTCATTTTAGTGTACATGTGTGCTGCAGCTTGTTGAAAAATCTATACTTTACCCAGAGAACAACATTCGAGTTCTGCAGAAGCCACGGCATGTCTATGCCTCTCACATCACCTGATATTATACCCACCCGTCTGCTCTGTTTTATTTCTGGGAAAAATGTCTGTTTTTCAATTAGTGTTATTTATTAATTGATTGATTGGTTGATTAATTATGACGCATCAAACTAACAAATTATTTGCTCACACTTTCTATTTTTCAGACATGAGTTTCCTGCAGTTATAAGTTTTGTGGGGTGTCTCATCTCATGTTAGCAACAAAAATCGAGTCAGATTTCAAAGTTTTTTATACAGACATACATACACACACACACAAACATATACAAACACATACATATATATATATATATATATATATATATATATATATATATATATATATATATCAGTCTAAATACCTATATATAATATTACCTCAGCTTTCACTATGCAGTAATTGAAAAATAATGCTTTTTCCAAATTCTAACAATCATAAAAGTTTAATTAAATGAAACTATTTTTATAAGCAAGTAGTTTCAAAACATAAAGAGACAAGTAGTAGGAATTTTAAACTTGCAAAGATGAAGCAAAAAGCATTAATTAAAAGAGGAAAACATAGCTGCACCAAATATGTTTTTCAGGATCCAGTCCCAGCTCAGCAGCTTACAGCCTGACACGATCATTTGCAAGTTAAATGCAATCCTTTTTTAAATGGTAAAAAGGCTGTACTGCCTGAGGTCTGCACTGACAGAATACTCAGCACTGACCACCAAAGTGACAGAATATTCACTGCTGACCACTGAAGTGACAGAGTACTCAGCGCTGACCACAGAAATGACAGAATACTCATCACTGACCACCGAAGTGGCAAAATACTCAGTTCTGCCCACCAATGTGACGGAATACTTAGCACAGCACTGATCACCGAAGTGACAAAATACTCAGTGCTGACCACCAAAGTGACAGAATACTCAGCGCTGACCACCAAAGTGGCAGAATACTCAGTACTGACCACCAAAGTGACAGAATACTCAGTGTTGACCACCAAAGTGATGGAATACTCAGCACAGCACTGATCACCGAAGTGACAAAATACTCAGTGCTGACCACCAAAGTGACAGAGTACTCAGTGCTGACCAAAAAAGTGGCAGAGTACTCAGCACTGCAGGAAGAATCACAGGAAGTAAAAACTTAAACCTCTCTGTGAGGCTGGAGCTGAAGAAAGGTCAAAGGGCAACAGCTCAGCAAAGCAGTTATGATGCATCAGTGTGACAAAGGAAGCCTGACTCCATACCTCTTAAATGTCCAAGTTTTCACAGATTGTCCAGATTTTTGTCTCATATTTTTGATTTGTTCCTCATAAAATTTGTAGTTTTCTGGCAAATCATTGAGGATTGAAGTCACTAAATAATGACAGCCATTTAAATTTCAGACTTCATATCCTTCAGAAAAATGCATGCTAACACAGCACATTTTATTCTACCAACTTTCTAAGTTCATAAGAGCAATATTTAACATCTGTCCTTATTTTTGGACCTTTGTCCCCCATTATTTTTGGCTTTGTCTAGATTTCTTTTCTAAGAATTTGAGAGGTATGCCTGACTCCTAGAATCATGGTCCAAACAAAATATTTTGTGACTATGTGAACTGATGACCAAGTGGCGACAGGACTAAAATCTTCAATGAAAACACTCCTCCAGTGGAAAAGCCTCTGACAGCATAATTTTCCAGTAGGTAATTCATGGCCTGATGGCAAAATGCAATTAAAGGTAGTTAGCAATCTACTCACACAAACAGTTTGCTCATCAGGTGCAGGGCTCTCTGTGCTTAAAGCAAATGAAACAGTTGGCTGTCTTCATAAGTCATGCACCTTCAAGTTAGGAAAAGGTGTCTTTCTGTCTCTTCCCCCTAGATTTTGCTCCCAAAAAGAAAATGGGGAGATGGGCAGATAGTTTAAGGACAGTTTTTGACACAACTTTCTGAATTAAATATAGGATATTCTTGAGGGGCACCTAATTCTTGTAAAAGACAAAACAGGGTACCCTATAGATAAAGGTAAGCAGCTCAAAGACACAGTGAGTAGAAGTGATCACCTGCAAGAAGAGTGCACTGCAGCTGCCAAACTAGCCAGTCTGAACTGAGGAGAGTGAAGTCTGTCAGTTGTGGAGTTCAATTACCAAGGAGAAGACAGGATCTTCAAGTGTAGTTTAGGATTAAGAAACCCTTCAAGGAAAGGGTTAACCATCTGGTTCTGGGCCACTTCCATTATCCACAAGGTCATAACATGAAGAGATGCCATAGATATGCAGCCAGACCACAGAACAGCTAAAAAGGTAAATCATACAGGTGTCTCAGACAAGTCAGGTACACCTGCGAGCTAATTATCTAAGGTGGCATAGGGATAGGGCAGCTCTCTGCCCAGGTGGAGAACTTCCTTGGTGGCGTCTATCACCTCTGTACCTCTCACTCAGACATCCGGTTAAAAAAATAGATCTTGTTGCCCCAGCTAAGGACTTCCTCAGCTTTCTGTACTGCCCAGAACTTATCCTGAAACCACACCTTTTTTCAGACAACACTGAGCAATGACAAAAATGTTTTTCCTTCTGTATTCTGTGATTAGGTGCAGATTTAGGGAGGGATAGTGAAAATGTGTAAAGGTGTCTTTCCTGTCACAGCAGGCATAACATGTCCTTTTAAACACATTAATTTCCAGGTCCCCTTGCCCAGAGCTCAGCAGTACAGAGTGGAGGACCTATGTTCTCTGTTGTGGCAAATGAGTTGATTCCGGGGGAATCTTATCTTGGAAGGACATAACCAAACAGGATTTCCTTATCCTTAGTGCTAGGACCAGACTAGAGCTCAAGCTGAAGGAGACTGTCAGTGCATTTGCTTCTTTCATGATGTTAACTGATGTCACAGTGATGCTCTGATCTACAGCCCACTGACATAACAGCATGTGATGCTCTGATCTACAGCCCACTGGCATAACAGCATGTGATGCTCTGATCTACAGCCCACTGACATAACAGCATGTGATGCTCTGATCTACAGCCCACTGACATAACAGCATGTGATGCTCTGATCTACAGCCCACTGACATAACAGCATCACGTTTTTCATGGGGAGTACAATTATAGACTGCCATATTTGTTTTCTTAGTCCACAATGGCCAAACTGCTTCATCTATAAGAACTCTGATTTCAATTCCTTTAGGGAAAGGAACAATGTTTATAGATCTAGCAGGGTTTATGTGAAACCCTTGATCCTGGGAAAGTTCCTGAACAAATGAGTAGCTCAAGTGAGCTCTTCAACCTGCTAATGAATTGTTAATTATTAGTATGTACAATAGGTTCTCTGGCAGGATAGCAAGGCTCACAGTGAGAAGGACATGAACTGTTCACCACTCTGCATACCTCTCAACCTCTTAGAGCAAGAAATATGGACAAAGCCATAAATAAAAGTGGGACAAAGGTCCAAAAATAGGGACAATTTTTAAATATTGCTCTTACAAACTTAAAAAGTTGATAGAATAATAGGGTGTGCATTAGCATGAATCTTCTGAAGAGTATGAAGTCTGAAACTCAAATGTCTGTCATTCATTTTTAACTTCAGTCCTTAATGATTCGCCACTAATTTGCCAGAAAAATGCAATTTTATTAAAAATGGGCCGAAAATATGAGCAAAAATCTGGACATTCTGCAATAATCTGTACAATTGAGAGGAATGCTCTATAGAATGGTGAAAAGGGTCAAACATTAAAAGAAAGCCTGTGATGGAATGAAAGCACTGTGAAAATGGCCAGTTTCCAGTTCAGTACAGTGCCTGCATCCTCAGTCATGTGACTGGAACAATGAAGATACTGAGCACCACACGATCTAAGAGTCAAGCTTGGACTGTCAACAGTGTCCTTCCCCAGGCTGCCAAGGCTACAATTTCCTGGACCTACTCCATAGGCAGGAATGGCTGACACTACTTAATAGTGTTTAACTCCCACTTCAGGGAAAACTCTCCTCTGGGCAGAGGCCACCAGGAAATGGGCATTTGGTTAGGATACAATAAAAAGTTATTTCTCTTCCAAGGCTTCCATCTCAGTGACTAACTCTTTCATAAACAATCTAGATATGAAAGAGAGCTCAAACAAATTCCTTCTCAAGCCCATCTGCAGTGAATTGAAGGAATCTTCTCTGTTGACCCCAGAGACATCCTTCTAGAAGACATTGTGCCAATGAAAACATCCTTCTAGAAGACATAGCAGGTAGACTAGATGGAGACAACACTGCCTGACTCCAGAGCCCCCTCCATATTCTATGAGGAGTCTTCTTCTTCCTGTGATACTAGTCAACATAGAAGAAAAGAAAGTTGTGGCATGTTACAGACACCCTCTAGAGTAACCAATAACTCTTTCCATTTTTGGAGGTCATTCACAACATCCTTGGAAGCCTGCTCAGAGAGAATGTCCTGCTAGATGGGGCATCTAGAATGACCTAAGCTCATCTCTAAGGTAAGCCATCCAGAGCAGGTAGATACTGAGCCTACAATGATGACCATACAGTGGGCTATGTGGTACCCCTCTCTAGAAACTCTAAAGTCTTCAACACAGCCTTATTAATCATAGTTTCTGGGAGGTGTTCTAGCTTTTCCAGAGTTTTGTCCATAAGACAGGAGTAGAACAGAGGTAGACCATACAAACAGCTAAGGGGCTTGTGTCCCAATGTGGCAGAGGAAGATTCCCTCTTTCCTACCCTATACAAAGATTGTGAAATGATTATCCAGCAACAAAATGTAAATGTGTTGTGGTTTATGGGGCACTATTTGGAGTAAAAAGGAAATGTAGGAGTCTTTCCTGGCATGTTTGATCAAGATGCCACTATACACTGTTGGAAGGTTATAGTGGGAATTCATGATGACTGTTGAATGGTAATTTTTTTTTTTTTGAGAGACATTAATGCCAATCCATACCACTAACACACACTTTCAGTAAAATTCACACAAACCTTGCACCTCCATGTAGATGGAGGCCTCCCACACCCCCATTACCTGATATATACTAACACCATGGTTGTAGAGCAAATTGGCAAAGTCAATGACTGCTGTAAGTAGTTTTCAGAAATATTGATTTTCATTACTGGCACTCAGAGAAATTACTTTCTTACATATGTCCACCTACTTTATAGTCGATATCTGCCTTCTTGGTAGAATATGAAACTGAATCTGAGTGCTTCCAGGCAGTAAAAATGGCAGAGTTCAGTACATATTCCAAGGGGTGACAACCCAGTGTTCATCTTTCTCCAGGTGTGGGTCAAATCATTTCTAGGGAGAAGGCAGAGAGGCAACAAACCAGTCAACTGTGGACTTCATAAATCTGAGATTTTCTCCAAAGAATGGATCATCTGGAGAGAGATCTTGGGGAGGGAAGATCTCATTTTCCTTAGATCTGACAAAATCACCACTAAATCCACGAAATTACCTCAATGTCTGAAGTATACCATGGGTATTTGTTGCCTCTCAGCCTCCTTACCTTACATGGGAACAGCTTGCATAGTTATGAGAAGATTCTGGAATACAGTAATATCTTGCATGCAAGTAATGCAGCAGTGAGGCTTGCTTTGCTATAAAATGAACCTCACTCAGTGTTATTAAGTTCTATTAAACTGGTATTTTCCTTACTTAATTGGTTGGTTCCTTCTGATAACATATGCATGTTCAATTTCTGGTCTTTTTTTTTAAAGGACTGGAGGGAGGCCGCAAGACAATGGTCATAGAATATCCGGTAAATCCACGCTGTGCAAAATTAATTACATCAAATCAGGAGCTAGTTCCACTGGAAGGGCGGGGTCTAGTAGGCTTTGAAAATATTTGGCTGCTTTAAACTTGATTTGTTTTCTTTTGGGCCTTGGCCAATTTAAATTGCAAACCACTAGCAAAATAAAAGTATTTTTGTATTAGCATGCCAAATATTTTGTGCCATTTCTTCAAATTGCTTAACTGAGGAGGGTGATGGGGTATGTACACCATTGCAACAAAAAGGTATGAGTGATCTCTAATTATACTCTGTACTACTAGCCATCATATATTTCATCATTATCAGAGGAGATCTTTTTAATTAATCTAGTATCAATGTTGCTTTTATCTGTAATTAACAGCAATCCCCCTCTTTGGCTAAATCTCTTATCTGTGAAAATTTGGCAAGATAGGAGAACCACATTGCCTCTTTATGCCAACATTTTGTTATAGTAAGAATGTGTGGCTCTGCCTGCATCAGCCAAGACTCCAGAAAGAGTTGTGTTATTAATGCTGTCAACATTTATCAGGGTGATCTTTATTCCTGTAGTACTGGATGCCAATTACTGTGGGAAACCAGTGACAGTAAGAGCTGAGCTGAGTCTGCTGTCACCACCCCTGACAAGCTTCTCCAATGGCAAAAAAGTGGTTAAAGGATCTTTTTTGTATATCTAATGGGGAGGCATGGCTAGCCAGGAAGACAGCTATAGATGTAAGCTGAGACAGTGAGGCCCATATCCCTACCTTTAGTTAATTGTGCCACTATTCATAGTGAGATACCTGACAGGGAAACCACGCTGCTCATTTTTCCCTAACCTGTGCACATTAGCCCTGGTGAACTGGTGTATTAGCAGGGTATATTTAAGTAGGGGGGTGGAGCAAAGCCCCCCCCCCACATCGGTGGGTGTAATTTGCTTCTGTTTCTAAAGTTATTGTTAGGGGTCTAGTGGTTAGTTTCCCTGGAGACAAAATACGATATTCCTGGAGTTTGTGATTTTAAACTTGCGATGTTGTCATCTCACTGTTTTGAATGTCAACGAAATGGTAAGTCAACGTTATCAAGTAGATCCGTGTGTGTGTGTGTGTGTGTGTGTGTGTGTGTGTGTGTGTGTGTGTGTGTGTGAGTGTGGTGTATACACACACACACATATATATATATATATATATATATATATATAATTTTCATCTTCACAGCAGTGTTGTACTATTAACTAGAGTGCTGTGCCCTTCTGCAGAATTTTGAATAGATAAAGAGGCAATCACTAAGACACCTCTGTATCTACCCCTTCAGTTAAAAGGATAAATGAGTAAAAGCCCTGATGTGGCATGATATTACTAATCAGAATATGTTAGCCCTAGCCTGACTGTATGGTCAGCAAATCTGGGTATTAATGGAGAGGAATATTAATGTTCTGGACTTAAATCCAGTCTACAACCAAACTTGCATACAATAATGCAGCATGCATGCCTACATAACACTATGCATGCTTGTTTTCAGCAGTGGTGACAGTAGGCTTAAGGACAACACATTTAATGAAGTGTGGGGAGTGAGAGGGTGGGTGGAATGAGAATCTAACACAAACGTGAGTCTGTTTTATTAAGTGAAGCAGCAACAGAGATGGAGGCTATTTATGAAATATGTGCCACAAGTAAGTATCAACAGGTTAGAAGGTTGAATCATGAGACAGCAGTGTTACCTGTAGCTGCAAGTAGTACTCGAGTGTTTTTTGGGAATCAAGAATTGCTAAACTTGCATAAGGAACTTTGAAAAGAACGTGCTAAGAGCCAGCCTAAAATGAATTATATAACCTCTAACATTTACCACTAAAACAGAAAGTAAAAGGTGCATCCACTAGTAGGGATGATTCTATTTTACACAAAGACGCATGTGCCAGAGTGTGTGTGTGGGCACGCATGCGCACAAACGTGTGTGTGATTGTGTGTGTGTCTGTGCGCTTGTGTGTGCATGTGTATGTCTGTGTGTCTGTGCATGTGTGTCTGTCTGTGTGTGTGAGTGCATGCAGTGTATATGTGTATGTGTATGTCTGTCTGGAAGGGATGTAAACAATATCTGAGCAAATAATAAACCGCCATCAGTATGAATACTGGAAAAAAGACAAATTCTGCAATACTCAGTGAACCTAATCTTGTATGCTGGAATAAGCAGTTGATGGGAGATGGAAGGGCTTTTTTGTTTATGGAAGGCCTGATACCTGAAGGCAGCCCTGAAATCTAGAGAACAGGAGAAAAACACTGCTAAACCCAAGTGTTTGATGCAGAAACTATTCTAAGCACCAAATCCTGCTATAAGACCATCTCAGTGTAAGAGTACATCAGTAGACTAAGTTCAGGAATTTCCATGGAGAACTGTGGTTAGTCACCGATGCAGCTAGATGAATATGTTAGATAATCTTCATAGACTAAATTCAGAGCTTCAACATCTCTAGATAGCTTGTAGTTATCCCAACTATGACTACAGTACAGTTGTATTAGTAACAATAGATGGCCAAATGATCATTGCTGCAGTAGCCTTAGCTATATGAGTTATATCCTGCCAAGGATATAGCAGCCAGCTTCCAAAGTGTAAGGGCATCTTCCATGCAGCTAAACTGTCAGGCAGCTCAAGCTGAGTTGAATAAAAGGCACATTAGGGCATGAAGCACAAAGCTAGGAACAACAAAAAATAAATGTCCACACCCTGTCATAAAAAGCACGCCAAAAAATAACTCGAGCAAGGGAGCGACAACTGCAACTATGATCATTCAAACACTACTATGGTATGTTTACTTATACAACTATACTATGCTTAATATATTGATCACTAACGCAGTGGCCTTAATGGTATGGGTAGATTACCCTAGCTTACAGCAGTTGGGAGGTGTGTCCAGGAGCCCCTGGAGAATGGTCCTAGCGAAGTCTGATACAGAAAAGCAATCAAGCTTATAGTGCTTTGTAAATGTACATACAGAGGACCAAGTTACAGCTTCTAGAATTCATCTATAAATCCAACTTTTTCTAAAAAGCCATAGATAAAGCCAAGGCCCTGGTAGACTGGACCTTGACCCTACCTGGAATAGTTTGGTTATGGTGAGCATAGTAAAAGGTAGTAGCCTTAGACTACCATTTCAAAATAGTTTGTTTTGGCACAGGTTGTCCATTCTTCTTACTTAGACAAAAAGTGAACAATTAATTTGAAGATCTGATTTAGTTCTGTCAACATAGTACCTGAGTTATCTGTGGACATCCCAGGTATGACTTATCCTCTTTCCCTCATTTTTAGGGTCAGAAAAGAAAACAGGGAGCTGGAGAGTTTGGCTTAAAGTAAACTCAGATACCACTTTAGGCATAAAAGAAGGATTAGCTTTCAAAGAAACCCTGTCACCATGGAAAATGAGATAGGGTTGACCATAAGAGCTTGCAACTCAGATACCCTTCTTGCAGAGGTTAGAGCACTCAGGAAAAATGTTTTCCATGTTAACAAGCAAGATTAAATAGCTCAAATAGAGCAAGTGTTAGCTTCTCTACAACAAAATTAAGATCCCAAGGATGGGCTACCAGTTTTCTTGGAAGCCTCTTATGCAAAGCCTCTTCCAAAACATTTTAATATGAGATTGCATTGAAATATGAGGATCCATGGGCAGGCATGCTGAAAAGGCCAAATGGAATAAGAAAGACATTACAATAGTAATTCATACAAATATTGTAAAACTAGTTGCACTGTAACTTCCAATGGATGGAGCCTAAGCCTTTTGACAGAATAAAATTATCTCCTCACATTTCAAACAAATGTTCATATCTCTAGAACCATAGGTGCTATGAAAGAAGTATAAATGGCAAACTATTCAGCACAAACTATTTTTATAGTGGTAGTATTCTTTAGGTTCTAGGTCTCAAACCAAATTTTATAAGTCACAGTAAACACAGTAACTATCACATTTGTAATATTTTGTAAACAACTTACAATATCTCAGCAACCACCCAAGTTACACACCTTCTGTCAGCAGCATTTTATTCATCTAGATGAGAGCTTTCATATGAGGCTAAGGAGTTCTGTCTGTGTTACATGGCTGTTGAGATATTTAGAAAAATGTGAAAATTATATCTATATAAATTAATATTGCAAAAACAACAGTTAATATCTATTTACCTGCACTAGAGTGAGGTCAAATATTAATTCAATTGAGTTTGCCACTGCATAAGCTTTAAGATGAAATATTTTAAAACCTTGTACATAGCATGGTTTTGGAATTATTGATGCAAATACGAATAAGCAATATCTGACGCCTAGAGGCATCAGTAGGAGTTAACTGCAGATACACCTGGAGGCATCATTCGGATGTAATGAGTTAATAGGTACTGTTCATGCTGTTGGCACCAACTAGAAAATCTTTTAAATTTGCTAATATATGATTTTCTAGTTGCAGGCTTTCTTGCATGTCTCAGTAAACAGGTGCATAAAAGAAATTGGGGCTATATTAAATAAACAAAATGACGAAAGAGCAAGCGCTCTTTCATCAACATGTAAAACCCTAAGCCACAAAACAGCGAAGGGAAAAAAATCGCTGACCCCCCACACCCACCCTACTTAAATATACCAACTCCGAGATCGCATCACAGTAGAAGAAACAGGAAAGTCCCGAGAACAGCCCAGTGACTTTTTTCCCTGGGAAAAACAAAATCACTGTTCCGTAACTTCACTGTTTTGTGATTTCGGGGTTACGTGTCAATGAAAGAGCATTTGCTGTTTCGTTGTTTTGTTTATTTAACATAGACCCAAGAAATGAAAACTGTCTCATCCTGGCAGTCATTTGAAGTAGACTGATATCAGGTTGTATCAATCACATCTATTCTTGTGTGAGCAGACACAGTCTGTGAGGGAGCTTATGGTGATTGCCCCTGACCATTTCCTAAAGAAGAGAGAGAACCACAGTTTTGTGAGCCAGAAGGGAATCTCCACAATGATCTTGGGGGATTCCTTTTGAATCTTCATAAGTACCCCAGATATTACTGGAAAGGGAGGGAAAGTATACATGAACATTTCTTTCCAAAGACTAGAAAAGGCATTTGTCTTCCAGGCCTTCTTGCATGGAGTCTCAAACACAATCCTACCTGTTGATGTTCAGGGAGAAAGCATAGAGGTCTACATGGGGGAACCCCCCTGATCTATTTTCCATTTATAAGGGTCTGTTCTGTTCCTGTTCAGCTACTTTTCCACACAGTTTTGCTCTGATGGAATGTAGGAAGCCTGTAGAGTGAGACTGTGCTGTGAAGCTATATCCCAACTTAATGTGGCTTGTCTGCAAAGGGGTTTGACCCATCCCCCCTTGCTTGTTGATGTACGACATGACTGTGGTATTGTGTGCAACCATTTGAAGAGGTCCTGGGGATCAAAGATGGTTCAGAGAGTTGAATGCCTTGATCAAGGCAAGCATCTCCTTGATATTTATTATAGTCAGAAATGAAAAACAGGGATAAAGCCTGGGAGCACTGGCGCAAAACCAAAACCCCCTCAACTAGACAGAAATTCCTAGAACTATGCAATAGAGTCAAAAGCTAATAAAACAGGACAAATTCCAATACTACCAGTCTGCCCTAGACTCCTCACAACACAGCCCCAAACAATTCTGGTCCTCCATAAACTCCATCCTCCACCCAGGTAAAGTCAGTACCCCTCCTCCGAACATCCCTCACTCCTCAGAAAATATTGCTACCTCATTCAACACACACTTCACCCAAACCATACTATCACTAGCTAAACAACACAACCCCTCCTCCAACCCACACCTTCAACTAGTAATCTCCCCACTGCCTTCTCTTTTTCTCCTGTACCTACCTCCAACATAAAAAACTCTTAACTAAACTTAAACCCACCAAATTAGCAGCAGACAACCTCCCAAGTGAATACCTACAAATCGCAGCTGATGCTCTGGCCTACCCAGTATCCATCTTGATTAACCGATCTCTGTCGGAAAGTTACATTCCCACACTGTGGAAAGTATCGCATATAATTCCCCTCCACAAAGGCGGAACCTCCACAGAACTAAGCAATTACCACCCCATAGCTATTCTCTCTCTACTCTCCAAAATACTAGAGAGATGCATACACTCTCAGGTCTCAGACTACCTCCTTACTAACAACCTCCTTTCCAGTACTCAGCATGGTTTCCGACCAAACCATAGCACCACCACTGCCTTACTCTCCTTTACTAACACTATCCTTCAGCGTAAAAACAATGGCTATCTCTCCTCTGCTACTTTCCTAGACCTATCTAAAGCATTTGACATGGTCCCACACAAACAACTTATTTCTGTCCTCAATAACCTAGCCTTCTCGCAATCAGTCACCAACTGGTTTCAGAGTTACCTGTCTGACTGCCAACAATCCGTTGTATGGCAGAATGACATATCTCCCCAACTACCTGTCTCCATAGGGGTTCCCCAAGGATCCATCCTTGGACCCCTACTCTTCTCTGTTTACACCAATAATCTAGCCTCTGCCACCAAACATGGCACACTCATACAATACGCAGATGACTCAACCATCATCTGCTCAGACCAGTCCCTACCAAAACTGCAAAAAGTCACACAGGAAGCCTTTTCCTCTACTGAAACTTGGTTATCCGATGCCCAATTAATACTCAACCCAAACAAAACTAAACTACTCATCTTCCAACCCACCAAACATACTCAAAACAACTCTCACTTTAACATCACAGCAAAAGACAACACCACTATATACCCAACTGAACACACCAAATTGCTGTGAGTGGAAATAGACAATAAACTAAAATTTGACATTCACATATCCATGACCATAAAAAAAGTCCACAAAAACTAGGAGTGTTATACAGAAATAAGCAATTTCTCACCAAAGCAGCAAAGATTTCAATAGCAAATTCCTACCTTATCTCCACACTATTTTATGCCTCTCCAATATATACCAACCTAAGGCAATGCGATCTAAACAAGCTAGAGACCTGCTACAACAAAATCACCAAATTTGCCACAGGGGCATCCTACCATAGTCACCACTGTCTTTCACTTGCTGAACTGGGCTGGCTTGAACTCCCTCACCTCCTTCAGTGGTATCAACTTTCACTCGCCCACAAACTAGTAAACCATCCACTAAATGTCCCATCCCTCCAGAATCTACTCCAACCCTATCGCACCACCAGACCACTAAGATCCAGCAACAAAAATCACTTGCAGATCACTAAAGCCAATAACACTGCTGGTGAAGCACTATTCTCTTGCACCACAGCCAAATTATGGAACTCCTTCCACCCACAATTACCTCCGTACTATCATGCACCCACTTCAAAACTTTACTAAAGGCACACCTAAAAACATGCTGGCTATGCCCTTGCAACTCCCACTCTAATATCATCCACCCCATCCAACCACTACCTTTCTTTCCACTCCACTAACTACCTTAATTATAGCAAGCTCAGATGCTCATAAGCCTAGTACTTATTATACAGCAGGAACGTCTCATTGTAACATTTGTTAATGTCTGTTATGTACTTCACAGATAAAGATTCTAGTTGTCTACTGATGTACTATGTTCTTCATCTGTAAATATGTTGTAAGTAATTGCTATGTTAAATTGTTAATCGCTATGTAATCCAATGTAACTACTGTCTGTTTATTTTAACTGTGGAGCTTTTCTCCCCGGGACAACGCTGAAAATGGACCTACATCCAGTCGGACACTCCCAGTCAACAAATTTAAATAAATAAATAAATAAATTTATATCCTTGTGTCTGTCCTTGGTGTCCCACAACCTCTGCACTCTTATCCCTCCTGAAACTGCTCCCCAAGCAAAGTCCAAGGCAGCAATGATGAATGACTGCTTTAGAGGTGGGGGAGGCCTAGTTTTTAGGATACTTGTTGTACCCACCAAATAATTTGTCTTCTGACAAACCCCAGAGCTGGTATTTGAAAAGATAAAGGGTGCTGGTGCTGAGACTAAAGATATTTTGGATACCACTATATCCTTCTCATATGGATTCTTGCCAGGTGTATTATGAGAATCATAAATGCTATGAGACTCAAAATCCTGAAGTATTCCCTCACAATGACTGAAATCTGATTGGAACACCTTGGAAGCAGTTTTCCTGTGAAAGAAAAGCTCTTTGAAATAAGGCATCTAGATGACATCCAAGAACAGGATCCTGTGCAACTGAGTCAAGAAAGACTTTTTAATGTTCTTTTGGAATCCCAGCCTGTGTATGAGATCTCTCACCCAAGACAGAGAGATTCCTGAAATGTTGAAAAAGACTCTGCAAAGATAAGCAAGTCATGTAAATATGAAATAATGTGGATACCCAGTAGCCTGCAATGAGCTATAACTGGAGCTAGACACTTTATGTACACTCTTGGTGCAGTGGATATTCCAAAGAGTACAATGTGATCCAGACACACAAAACCTTAAGAAACATCTAAAGTCTGTATAAATAGGGATGTGATGAGAAGCATCTTTTATGTCTAGTGTTACCAGTAACCTTGATGAATGATTTTCAGAATATCATTGTCTCAAATTATTTGTTGCCAAAGAGACAAAAAAGGGTGGCAGAGAGTCACAAGGTCTCTTAAATAGTCATTTAGACTTGTTAGACTGTCATATGTTTTGCGAAGTTTGAGACTTATTTTTGGAACTCCCATGCTGGTTCTTCTGTTTATTTTGTATTTTTCCAAAATTGGTTGAGGGGATAGAAAACCATTTGGAAATTTTTGAAAAGGGGGACTGAAAAATCTTAGAGATTCCTTAGATCAGTTCACCCCTTTCATCACACTTTTTTATCAGCTCTGCAGCAAAGGGACCAAACACTAAATCTCTATCAAACAGTGAATTTAAAAATTTCATTGTTAACATAATCTGGGAGGTTCTGACAATGTAGCCATGAAAAACTCATCAAAACAGTACTGTGGCCATAGCCCTATAGGTTCATAGGTTCGTACTAGGCTATCGGCCCAAGAGCCTAAGTAACCCCAGCCAACAAGGTTCCCTGGCTTACATCAACCAAGAAAGTTAATTTCCTGTGCCCCTGTTGAGCAGAGCTACAGAAGTGATCCTCAGGGTGTAATTCCTATTTTACATCCACTCATCAAGATTTTTCTTGAAGAGTGCTAATGAGGAACTTTGCTTGACATAGATGGGTAGCTTGTTCCAGAGTATAGGAAGTCTCTGGGACAGGAATCTATTCCCTCCAGCATGTCCTATTTATTTTGGTGACAAGGTTTAGGTCCCTAGAGCTTGGAGGGATTGGGATTTCTTTAGGTGTAACATATCCAACAGCTCTGGGTTTAACATAGCTTTATATGGTAGGCAGAGATCTCCCTGGAGTAGGCGATATGCTACAGAGTGAAGTTGGAGTTTTTTGGGACGGTCAATGTAGGGCATCTGTTTGAGACCAGTAATCCTCTTTGTGAGGTACTTCTGTGGCCTTTCCAGCTGCTGCAGATGTCTTGTGAGGTACATTCCAAAAGGGGCATTGTATTCTATAATGGGTCTAATGAGTGTTGAGTAGAGGGAACAATTACCTCTTTTTTCGTAGATGAGAACCCTTTTGTGATGAGGTGTGCCACATAGAAGGATTTCCTGACTACTGTGGCGATGATTATCAAAGGAGAAACTACTGTTCACCTGGGTTCCCAGGTCTCTTATCACACATTCGGTGTTAAGTAGACTGCCACCTATGTGGTAGCTCATGGGTACAGAGTTTTTCCCAAAGGGGATGACAATGCACTTTTTGGCATTGAGCTTGAGGCCATGGCTCTGACACCAGTCATCTGTCTCAGTGAGGCCCTTCTGTAGGAGGTCCACATCATTTGGGGGACTCAACTATGGCACCTAGTTTGCAGTCATCTGCGAACTTTGTTAGCCAAAAGCCTTCTGTGTTAGCCTGTACTTCAGAGAAGTAGATATCAAACAGGAGAGGTCCCAGGACTGAACCCTGTGGCACTCCACTTTTCACTGGGTTGAAGTCAGATTTGGAGTCTGCAGCTTTTACAGTGTGGGATCTGTCAGTGAGCCAGTTGTCCACCCATCTTGTGATGTAGGGATTTATACCTAGTTTAGTGAGTTTAGCTATAATTCCAGACTGGGGGATGGTGTCAAAAGCCTTGCCGAGGTCAAGATAGGCTGTGTGATCCACCTTACCCTCATCTACGGCTTTGATGACTGCCTCAAAGAGGTCGATCAGGTTCAGAAGGCATGATCTGTCTTTCACAAACATGAACTGAGTGGGGTCCAGAGTTTGGAGGTTACCAATGTCTTTGTTTATGAGTTCCATGATGATACGTTCCATGGCCTTGCCGACCAGGCTCATCAGGCTAATAGGGCGATAGTTCTCAGGATCAGTGGTGGCCCCCCCTTTATGGAGTGGGATAACTGTTGCTGTGCACCATTCAGTGGGCACAAAGCCTTATGTGAGACTATGATTGAACATGATGCTTAGGTGATGAGCCAGTTTGTTCTGAAGTTCATGTAAAACGCAGCCTGGAATGTTGTCCAGTCCCATGGATGCTGTGTTTTTGGTTTTAGAGAGTGCAGCTTTTACCTGCATAGATGTGATTACAGGGACTCTGCATCCTCCTGTATAGATATGAGCCCTTTAGGGGATGGGAAGCGGGTAAAGTTAGCACTGAACCTTTCTGCCAGGATGTTGGCAATATCAGTTGGTACTGTAATTTTCATGCCGTTGTGCTGTAACTCAGAGCAGATCTGAGTATTGCCATTGAGATTCTTGACATAGCTATAGAATGCTTTGTGGTTGCTCTTAGAATCAGTGGAGATTTTGTTTTTGTAGCTAGCTTTGGAGGATCTTATAAGGGATCTCAGCTTCTTACTGAGGCTGACCAGGGAGCTCCTAGACTCATGGGATTTTACTCTTTTTTGCAACAGTTTCTTCCTTCTGTTGTAGAGTTTGTTTATGGCAGGGGACCACCAGATTGGCTTCCTTTTTTTGGAGGATAGCATCTTGGTTCTGTTTGGGATAGCGCAATCCATGCACTCGTGTAAGTGCTTATACAGTACATTTGTGTAGGATTCAACAGTCGTAACTGTATTTTCCATCTGCATGGGTGTCATGAAGTTCACCACTTCTGTCTTAAGAAGCATGAAGATGGCTTTGTAGAAATTGTTTACCGTGGTTTCCTTAATGGTGGGTGAGGGGCGGGATGTGGATATCTAGGGTGATTAGCTTATGGTCGGATCTGACCAATGAGAAGTTGACTTCAGGTGTGGAACACCAGTCAATCATGTTGGTAAAGACTAGGTCTAGGATATTGTTGCCCCTGGTGGGGGTGTGGATAAGTTGATCCAGGGCATTGGAATTTATAAATTCCAGAAAGCGTTGAGCGAAGGAGTTGGTATATGAGTAGTTTTCCCAGTTAATGGTGGGGTAGTTGAAATCGCCCATTATTAGGGTGTTTGGTTGAACCCTAATATTTCCAGTATATCAAGAAAAGAAGAGTGGGAATCCTGGGGCATGGTGGGGGATCTGTAGCAAGCTACAATTTGGATTGCAGTTTTGCCCAGAGTTAGTTGCACTTGGATAACCTCGGATGCATTATGCTGCGCAACTAGCCTGGAGGTGTGGATATCCTTAATGAATATGGACACACCTCTGCCTTTGGTGTTCTGGTCCAGGTTAGATGGCCGAAAAGTGTGGTATGAGTTATAGCCTGGTAATGCAGGGGGGCTCTCTAGAGCCTTGAACCAGGTCTCAGTTACTGCACAGATATCGATGTTCTCCTTTTTAAGGAGTGCCTCAAGTGAGTGCAGTTTGAGATTTAGACTTCTAGCATTGAGTAGCATTACCCTCAGTTTTTGCTTGCCTGTTCCTGTTACGGTGGTGAATTTGTCATTTGAACCTTGCCTAAAAAAGGCACTATAGCGGGTGGCAAAAGCCTTAGCCAGTATCTGGAATCCCAGGAGTGACAGGTGCAGGCCATCTCTGGCAAGGCATCGTGGTCTGTCGACCATGTCATCCCAGGCAGACAGATGCTGGATCCCCCTTAGAATGACATGAGAAGTTTAGCCAATTGTTGAAGTCAATCATTTTGTCCTTGTACTGCGGTATCATTCTAGGTGATGACAGGATGCTACTCAGGGATAGGGTCATACCTGCTCGGGCTACAAGATTGGAGACCTCATCCATGTCTCTTTTCATGTAGTCCAGGGAGGTACATCTCAGGTTGTTCACGCAAACATGGACAATGACAGAGTCATACCTGTACTTTTTGTAGAGTGACCTGAGTGCATGGGTTATGTGGCAGATCCTGACACCCGACAGGCAGCTGACACTAACCTTCTCCTTGTTTAGCCTGGTGAGTGGGACATTTTTATATACTATGAACCTATGAATCTATGAACCTATCAGTGTGCCTGACTATAGAGTCACCTATGACTTGTGTGTTGGGTACGTTGTTTTGCCTTATCGGCTGTGGTTTATTGGCACACTGAGTCTGTGGGCTATGTGTCATTTAGGTTGTGTTGGGGTTGGAGGTTGCTTGCATTTCTGCTTTGGAGGTCTCTGTTGCTTGAGCAGATTATTACTGAGAGCCTCTGTAAATGTTTTTGTGTTACTATGTGTGGATTTTGGTGGTGAAGATTTAGTGAGACTATGTGATGAGTGCGGTGTGGTGCAAATGTTTATCTTCTCCTCTTGACTGTCAAGTTCAGTATTGGTTGGAGAGAGCTTTACCTCCAGTTTGGCTATATAAGTGCATCTCTCGCAGGTTGTGGTGTTGGGTGGTAGGAGGAGAGGGTTGCCTGTGTACATGAGGCAATTGCTGCATTGCCCCAAGATGCCCAGATTCATCAAATAGACAGGAGAGAACACTGGGAGCTGACCCTTGGACATGCCTGAATAAAAAAACTACTTTCCTCTAGACAACTGAGGAAAGTGAGTATAAGAGCTGTTTTTCTCTAAGCAAGTGAGGAAAGTAAGTACAAAAACTATTTTCCACAAGGTAAAGAGGAAGGTCGAGTGCTGTAGTAATATGTAGCTTATTTAGTGCTAACAACAAGTTCTGAACAAGTGCTGAGCACGAATAAGCAAATTCAAGTACTAAAACTAAGAATCTGTACCTGGATCTTGTGGTAGATAGGCTACCTAATGCTTACCACTCCCACTGATAAGCTAGAAGGCTTCCCTCCAACACAGAAAGACTTGGGGGGGCTCAGAAACTTACAAACAGTCCTAGATACAGCAAATCTGTATCTGGACTAGACTAGTTACAGAAAAGGTGAGAAACAAGCGCAAATGCGGGCTTTTAAACCAGAAAGTTGAAAGAGATAGAAAAACTGCCCAAACAGCCAATAAACTACAATTTCTGGGCCAGAAACCACTCTTGTGGTAGATAAGCTACCTAGTGCTTACCACTCCCACTGTTAAGCTAGAAGTATCAACAAAGTTATACTCACACTATAAATAAGGAGTGGTGACCTGTGCAATAGAATAAACTTAAGTTATTTAATGCAGATTTTTCCTTACAAGAACTAACTGCAGATAAAATATTCTTTATATTTTCCCAATTAGTCTGAGCAAATTTTAACATATAAGCCTGACAATATAAAATTCTGAAAATCAAAGCTGCAGAAGTATACACTTTTTTCTCATACCTACCAATAATGTTAACATCCTTAACAGAAAGAGTAGGATTAGAACTTCCTAGGTGCTTAGCAACACTTGGATGAACTAGAGCTGCTGGGTCAGGTTTGGAAATAGTGTATAAAAATGTTAAAGACTAAGCAGCATTATTCATTCTATCTGCCATTTTAGGGACAGCTGGCTGACTATCAGGAAAATTGCAAGCAGTGATACACACATCCTCTAAAGTAGGCAGGACAAGATGAAGGGGTGTAGGATCTGAAAAATCCTTCAGTAGTACTTTGAGTGACTGAGAAACCTCATTGTTCTCCAACAGAAAACCCTGGCTCTTCCTAGCAATAGTCTCAAAGAAAGAAAGCCCTCCCTCAGGGAGAATCAAAAAGTGATATCTCCTCTGATTCTGAATCAGAATCAAAATCTGAAGGGAAAAAAAACATATCCATCCCTGCATTTTCAGTTCATATTCAGAATCTTGAATCTCTTCAGGAAAAGAGTTATCCCTCTTTCTTGTACCAGAACTACTTTACAGGAAGGATCAATAGCCTGAATTCAACCCTGAGCTAGGCCCAATAAACTACTCACATCCAAATAAATTTGAGTAGGAGTATATACATGCTTTGTTTTCTCTTTCATTTTGACAGGAAGTCAGCTTCCCAAGGCATGGGTATGGATCCACTTCACATGACTGAATCTCAAAATACTGAATTTCATTTGACTGAAACCACAATACATAATTTTCAAAATACTGAAAACTCATTTGACTGAGTCTTGTTATACTTAAAGCTTACAATGCTGAATTTCAAAATACTGAATTTTAAGCCATAGACATGCACACTTACAGCACCAATGACTAACTCTTTCCAAGACTTAAAAACTACTTACTTACCCTCTTAACAGAAACTGGACAATATAAAACCAAATTATGTGAAAGCTATGCCCCCCACCCTCCAATTTTATATATATATATACATATATATATATATATATATATATATATATATATATATATACATATATAAATACACACACACATATAGATATATATATATATATATATATATATATATATATATATATATATATATATATATATATATACCAACTCCAGGATTGCACTACAGTGGGGGGAAGGGCATATACCTTTTACTTACCTTACAATACTGTGCACACTGCCACTACTGCCTGGAGCACACAAAATATCCACCATATTACTTTAGATACTTCCCATAAAAATGTAAAGAGACATACCCACATTTAGAAATACTACAATACTACTCTCTACGCTACTATCGGTATTCTGACAATCAGCATTTTAAGTTACAGTGATGTGCTTTTATCACAAGCAGGTCACAATTGAAGGGAAACACACCACATCTATGGCTTAAAATTTAGTATTTTGAAATTCAGCATTGTAAGCATTCAGTTTAATGAGACTCAGTCAAATGAGGTTTCAGTATTTTGAAAATTAGGTATTGTGGTTGCAGTCAAATGAAGTTCATTATTTTGAGATTCAGTCATGTGAAGTGGACTCATGAGTATAGCATTCTGACACAACAGGGAAAGCTTCCATGTCCCCTCTCCTAGAACTGACAAGAATGTCTCTTCCTTGCCCACTGAGAAGAATCCAACAGCCACAGAGGATGTGGCTAACCCCCAGTCCACTGTGATTCTAGATACTACACCAGAGGGCTCTGTAGTAAAAGATGATTGGGCTGAGGTACAGAAAACGACCACAGCAGAGTTACTCACCTATGTCTGAGACAAATTACTAGCCTGCTGTGGTGGTAAAAGCTGTTTGATTTTTTTTTTCTTTTTGTGCCTGGAAGAAGGACAAGCCATGGAACGGGTAGTCCGGTCCATGGTCAAGCCAAAAACAATGCCTCTTTCCCAGGGATGTCAAGTAGCAAATGCCAGTAAACACTTCCAGTCTACAAAAGTAACTTTTTTTGCCAGAAAAAAACACAGTAAAAAGCATTTTATTTTAGTTTTGTGGGGCAGGCATAGTGCTTTAAACAACATTTCTCCACAGAAAAATACTTTCAAATACTTTTAAACTGACAGGAAAATACAACGCTCCATTTAAAAGTACACAGGCCTGTCACAGTCCATTAAAGCACAGTACTCCTAGTTTTAAATACATTTCCTAAACAGGAAAGTTATAAAATAACACAAATTAGAAAAAGATTTTTTTTTCCATAAGGGAACTTATCTGCCCAGCAAAGGAACAGCACAAGTTGACCGTTGATCCTCAAAATCCTCAGAGGAGTGTACTGTTCTGTGGTGGTAAAGTTCTGAAGGGATTCACACCAAAACTTTTCTTTTAGTCAGCTCAGCTTGAGCTGCCTGACAGTTGGGGTGTGTGGAAGGTGCCCTAACATCTACAGACTATATTTAGAAACACAACATCTCTGGACAGTTCTTGATTATTGCAGCTATGTGTACACGTAGCACAACACATAGCATCTACAGACTAAAGTCAGAACTACAACATCTCTGGTCAGTTACTAGTTATCTCAGTTCTGGCTACCAGTAGCACAATGCATATTATCAACTAACTAAATTGTATTTATTTTTATTTTATTTATTTTTACTTTGTTGACTGGGTTAATCTCACCAGGCTAGTAGCCTCTTTTCAGGGGAGACCTGAGATGGTATTTATACTCCTAAGAGAACTTTGGGCAGGGCATTGGGGATTTTCCCCTAATCTTTTTGATAGGTACCATGGGATCTTTTGCATCCATCTGAGCTACCACCAACACAGGCAGATGGGGCCTAAGTTTAACACTCATCCAATGGACAATACTCCCATGAGTGCAGTACATCCCTTATACTGCACTGTCAGTAATCCATCTGCCTTGAGTTGGAATAGAAACCACAACCTTCTACACTTATGATGAGTGTGTTACTTGTTGCACCACAGACTAAATTCAGTACCACTATATCTCTGGACAGCTCCTAGTTTTCTCAGCTGTGACTGTCCTTAGCCTAGTCATACATAGTTTTCACAGACTAAATACAGAACCACAGAATCAGTGGAGAGTTCCTGCCAATCACAGCAATCTTGAACCGTAAGACTGATGCAAAGTAACTTTCAAATTACAGTAACTCTGGCAGTAGCTCTTGTGTAAAGTGAAAAGCAAGATTTGCATTATCCTTGGGTTAATTTCAGGACTGATCTCACAAACAAGATATGTGAAGAAAATTTGCATAATTACTATAGTAATTTCAAGTCCAGACTACATATAGCAGTTCCAATAGATTGACAAGATAAAAGCCATTTATATAACCTTGAAAACCAGACAAAGGCAATGGCAACAAATTACTTTTTCTAACTCAGCCTAGATGCAAATGCAACCCACACAGCATATGACGCTGTTCTTTTTTTTAAAAGGCTAGGCCTTTTCTCAGCTATCCTTGACAAAAATAATATACAGTGAAGGTTAAGAAAAACAGAAGGTAAAGGAGTCCATGTATGTGACTAGATAAAGGTCCAAAGGTGGGTGTACCTTTATGAGGAAATGTACTTTTGAAAACGTCAGTAAAACTGGCAAAGATGATAAACAAATTGTACAACCAGGAAAGCATGAGGGATGAGGAAAGTCTTTTATAAAAACATCTTCATGTAACCACTGTGTCATAAATGACACAAAGTAAACAAATGGAGGCTGAGGGAAACAAACCCAGGACTACAGGGTGAATCTCATGAAGAGCTCAGCGCTAAACTGCCATAACTTTTCTCAACATGCAGTAACTTCTAATTATAATATAGTTACTGAGGTGGGGCAGGTTACACAGTGTCTGTTCATAAAGGTATGAGGATTCACATCTAAATAAAATATTTTGTGCTTCATTTTTCATAAGGAAATATTATTTAACTTATTTTACAGAGAACAGCATCTGACAAGCTGGTAAACATGTGGATTCCAATGTTTTCTGTTTTTGCAGGACTAACATACACCCCACCCCATAGGACTGTCAAGCACTGTAGCAAAGGCAGACTGGCCTTTTATCAAAACAGAGCACCAACATCCTTTCATACACATATTGATGCATTATAAAGCTTTGTAACTTTGGAACAGTATGTGACAGTTTTCATTTTTAAGATCTAGCCCAAAGTCCATGGCAAATGTGTTCCTACATTATATGACATTTGTTGTTGCCTGTATTCATAAGCTGACATAATAAAATACTCTTGCTAAGCTTCCAGAATGAAAATATTAGAAACTATTAAATTACTTTGGTAAATGTAAACCTTTCCCAATCTATAAACTGTCCACCCCTCAATCACTACATTATTATTATTATTATTATTTATTCTGTCTGAATAATATGACCATTTTCAATTCAAAGATGCAGATCAAAAAATATTTTTGCATCTTAGAAGAATAATTTGCCCGTTCTTTCTCTATATTTGAAAAAAAAAAATAAAACTTCTGCCTGCTATAGTCCTGACAATTTGTACTATAATGCACTAAATTTCTGAATCAATACTAAATCTGATTTATTTAACCTTTAACACTTTTTCCCTATTTTTATACAAAATATGCAGACATGTTTTATAGCATCATATGGCAGTACTAGACAGGTGTCACCATTTTTTATCCAGAACAATATTTCCCTACAGTCCAAAATAATATGCACATGTGAAAAATGCGGCATTCAGATCTAGCCAAGCACTTTTACTTCCTGATTTCATGAAGGCTATCACAAAAACAAAACTAGGCATTTAAACCATGTCTATGGAAAACCATCACAGTTGCCAGTGTGCCTCTAATTTTAGCAATGTGACCTCATGACATAGATTATTTGTACAAATTAATCCATGCGCCACTGCAGCCATTCATTCATAGTACCTCAAGCATGTAACATGTCTTAATTTACAGATGCTGACAGCCACCCTGTTCTGCATTCTAACAAATGACTACAGCCCTCCCCTCAGGGAGTAGAAACAGAAAAAGTCTAGCAGAACACTGTGAATGCAAAATAACATCAGTGTTTCTGTCTGCACTTACTCTCAGGCACATACTTCCTCATTTTGTGACCATGCTTATTTATTAAGCCTGCACCACAGCCCTTCAGTGCAAAGAAATGCTTCCAAAAAAGTCTAACCTTTTTACAGTGGGAAAAGTTAATGGCCTTAGACACATAACTAGAATATGAAATTCTAAGCCCTTGTTCACCGGGGTCTATATTATAACATCGAAGTCTTACAACTTTGAATGATACAATATCGAACCCAGTAGAGCGAACGCTGGAAATAGCAAAGCTGCAGAAAACCGAATACATTCCTAGGCAAAGTATTCGGTGCGCCATTTCTGCAGCTTAGTTATTTCCTAGACTGTGGAGCGAAGGTTACGGACTGGGTTAAGGTAAGTGTGTGAATGAAGGTGAGTGTGCAATTGGGCATGGGTTAGGTGAGTTAGGGTTAAGGCGTGGGTCTGGTAAGTGTGCGATTGTATGGACATGAGGGTTAGGGTGCGGTAGGTGAGTTAGGGTTAGGGAGCGGATAAGGTGAGTGTGGAATAGTGATGGACCTTAGGGTTAGGGTTGGGTTAAGGTAAGTGGATAGCTAGTGGTGTATGTATGGTTTAGTGTAGGGTTTTGTGAAGTGTGTGTGTGTATTATTTATTTTGGTGTGCTTGTGTTGTGTGTATGTTTGTCAGAACAGCAATTTTTTTTCCCTGGAAAAAATTCACTATTCTGACTGTTCAATTTTCTGGTGTTTCATTCTACTGGGTTCGATCTTATAACATTCAAAGTTGTAAGACTTCAATGTTATACTATAGACCCATTCACTGTATGCAGATATCACTGACTGCTGGGGTATTGTTACTATATAATCAGCAGAAGCCTTGTTCATTGGCTTAGGGAGAAATGTGCTGCAACAGGTATTTAAGTAGCCAAGCATCTTGTACTTTCTTTGGCATTCAGGTTACAATGTGAAAAAAACTCACATTACATTTTCTTGTAATATGCCACAGATCATTCCCAGTTTTGTTTTCTAGAAACCAACAGCAGCTGTTGCCAAAAACAATATTAAATACCCATTTACAGAAAATAATTATACAACAGAAGTTCATCTAAGCAGCACAGATGTCAGCTGAAGCATCACCTATAACATTTCCAGTAGCAGAGGGTTTGCAAATAATAGTGTATTCAGACCCAAGAGAAGAGAAGAGTCGGGGACATTATTGACTATACAAGATATGTTACCAGGATGGCCTATGGATCTACAATTATACAAAAATTCACCAATCGCAGTGTGATACTGCTTGATGATTGAAAGGACAACATCATTGGGTATAGATACCACCATGCAGTTACAGGGAAATGTGCTTGTCAACAGTTTTCTTAACGCTATTTAACTTTAGTTTACTGCTTTTCCACTGCCTGCAGAAACTTCGGCCTCACAATCAATACTAACCAGCAAAAAACTAACAAGGACCAAGGCAGCTAAAAACATAAATTTAATTGTAAAGCATAAAGGATAAGCACTTTTGGACAATTCTTTAATCAGATCAAAGAACAAATTGTGTTTAACTGTTTTAAGTAACACTTGACCAATCACAGACTAAAAGCTGCACCACACCTCTTTCCTCTTGCTATAAGCAAGAGCTCTGAAAAAGAGAAAAGAGTGCATCTTTTATTCTTTACAATTAAATTTATGGTTTTAGCTGTCTTGGTCCTTGTTTTTTTGCTGTTTACATTTGTGACTTGTCTCAACCAGGGTGGACTTTTATCCTTTGTTTGCTGGGTTTTCTCCACTCACAATCGATACTAAGAAGATAAGAAGACCGAGGTTTTGTATCAGCCCACACTGCAGAAGATGTACGGAGAACCAACTATCACTGCTGAAGCTAAGATCCTGAATGCTGTTGACAAGTTTACATACCACGCCGGCATACTCTCCAGATTTGTGAACACTGATGATGAGGTAGACACACACATTGCCAAGGAAAGCTCTGCATTTGGACGGCTGCAGGATTCAGTGTGGGAGAGGAGAGACATCAAACTGTCCACAAAGCTGAAGGTGTTAAAGGCAGTCGTACTGCCCACACTACTGCATGCCTGTGAGACATGGACTGTGTATGAGCATCATGCCAAAAAGCTGAATCGCTTCCATATGAACTGCTTAAGAAGGTTGCTAAAAATGACCTGGCAGGACAAAGTTACAGACACAGTTCTCCTCTCTCAAGCTGGACTGCCAAGTATTTACACACTGCTGAGGAGAGCCCAAGTCAGGTGGGCAGACCACCTTGTACATATGCTGGACACATGCCTCCCCAAGAGACTGTTCTATGGGGAACTTGCAGGAGGCAAATGTACACAAGGGGGGCGGAGAAAGCACTTCAAGGACATGCAAAAAGTCTCTCTGAAGAGCTTTGGCATTGACCCAGACTCCTGGAAACCCTAGCGCAACACCACCCCACCTGGCGAAGTTACATCAGCAAAGGTGCTACGTCCTATGAGCAGAGCAGGACTGCAGGGGGCAGAGGAAGTGTGAGCTGTGTAAATTCATAGCTAACTCTTTGTCAACCAATCCAACAGATCAGTTGTGCCTGACGTGCAGCAGAGCTTTCCGAGCCCATATCGGACTGATCAGCCACAGCCGGAGACACCATACTCACTCACCCTCTTCAACGTGATGTCCTTGGTCATCGTCAACAATGTTGGATGAACAACAACACATGCTTGCATTCATTTCTTAATATCTTGTACAACATAAAACCTCAAACATAACTAATTTAAAAGTTAAGGGTTTGGAACTGCCTGTTCTAGGAATCTGAACAAAAGCTAATATTTATAAACAAACAAAATAAATGCTTTTACTTCCACCTTACATATAGAGAGAAGGCCTGTCAGGTACTGCTGTGGTGTCTTTATTACAAGATTTTCAGTCTGTATCTTCTTTAGCTTTCTGTCTTTGCCTTGCAACCTGCTACAGTTTCTTTGTCCATCTGCAGAGTCACTTTTCAGAAGGTGATGTAGTGCCTCTAATGCTTTGTTCTTTGTTATTGCTACTGCCCTCTTAGCCTCTTTGTTAGCCAACCAATGTTCCTTCTTAGCCTGATTTGTCTTTTCTGTCACACACTTTTCCTGCACTACTTCTTTCTTTTGATAACCTCCACTACCAACTTTTATGTGGTTATAGTCTTCATATATGCTGTTTGAAATGCTACCATTCTTCTTCAACTCCTCCCAGTTCCTCTTCTTCTTAAGGTGTTAGAGCCCTGAGTAGTTCCTTGAACTCTCATGCTTTACTTCCGGTCAACTTCCAGGTCTTCAGCATAGTTTCTGTTGACCTTAAAGCCTTCTCTGACCACTGATTGTAGCTGTTTGTGGCCACCAGTGGTTTATGCTGGTGTTAACTGTTTCTCTAGGATGACTTTGCAATCTCTGGTTCTTCTCCAATGCCATCTAATGTCTAGCGGAAGTGTTGGCCACTCTTGTATGGGATCGTGTGACTGTCTGTCTTGCTGAACCATGTGTTGGCTACCGTTAAGCCATCTGTCAGACAGAAGTCCAGAATGGCCTCTTCTTCTTTATTCCTGTTGCCCCACCCATGCGTACTCAAGCAGTCTTCATAGTCTGTTTTGTCTGTCTCAACATCAACATTCAGGTCTCCCATTATCACTCCAACTCACGTTGTCCAGCATTATCTAGAACATCCAAAACAAACATAAAATTGAATCAAGCACTCAATACCTCAGTGTTATTCTTTATACCCCCCGATAACCAGCTGTTACTCTGTCCATAACTAAAAACATAAATGTATGTGCGTGCCCAGAGATGTGTATGTGCTTGGCTAATGCATTATTAAGATGTCCTTTCTTTATATCATATATATGCTCTCTTGAAATAAAATGGATAATCAGACTTGACACTATATATATATATATATATATACATATATATATATATATATATACATATATATATATATATATATATATATATATATATATATATATATATATATATATACATATATATATATATATATATATATATATATATGTATAAAATATATTGTGCTATCACTTTAAATGCCAATGCAGATAATAATTTATTCGTAGTGGATTTTTCTGATTGGTTGTTGGTCTGATGCTTTGTACTATTTAAAGCATATGTATGAGTTAAAACCTTTGAACATCTGATGAAGCAGTGTCTCAACTGTGAAAGCACTTATGTGGTAATTTTAAAAAAAGTTTTTTTATACCGCCTCATTGCTTGATTCACTTTTATGGTTTTTTGAACATATTTCTTGGTTTTAAGTTAATCATTTATCCTTAGTGCCACAATTATTGTTGGTTATTATCTATTATACAGTGACCCCCCCCATTAATATTCCAAAACATGCATGCTGATTGGCCAGCATGCCCATTGTAAATCCCACAATATACCAATGGAAAAAAGGTCCGGTCGCCCCGACTTTTTTCCATTGGTATAAAGTCCTCAAAACATTTTTTATTAAACAAATAAAAAAAAGAAAAAGAAAAAACAGCAAAGGAGACTTTCTTTTCTACGTTGCTTCCGTTTCAAAGCTTTGATGTACTGGGTATGCATGGGACACACGTCCCATACGCATGCTCAGTACAACAAAACAACGAAGCAGTGTGCCACAACCAGCGGAAGAACAGTATTGCACCATTATACAAACACATTATTTCAGAAAAGTAATTTTTTTTCTTAAAGAATGTCATGGTATAATAGCAGTAACCAACTCTGTGGTTGTGATATATTGAAATTTCCCCACGGTTGGCTTTATTTAATCACTCCAGCTTCACCCTCGTGATTAAACCACACCAACCATGGGTAAATCTTCAACATACCACACCACGTCGTCGGTTATTGCTTAAGTACATCCTGCAGATGCAGCCTGAATGCACTCTTTTCCCCACCATCACACCCCTGTGTGGGGCCATACATCTCAACTGTCCAGATTTTTGACTTATACTTTTGTTCCATTCTTCATAAAATTTATGGTTTTCTAGAAAATAATTAAAGATTAAAGTTACTAAATAATAACAAACATTCAAATGTCAGACTTCATATCCTTTAGACAATTCAAGCTAACACAATTCCCTTTTATTCTAGCAACATTCTAAGTTTATAAGAGCAATGTTTAAATTTTGTCCCTATTTTTGGACCTTTGTCCCCCCATTGTTTTGTATCTGTCCAGATTTTTTGTGCTAAGAGGTTGAGTGGATGTGTGAGGTGTAGGCTGAGATTATGAACAGTGTCCTGTGCTTACACTGGAGTCTGATTGCCATGTGTTTGTCATTAATTCTGATGACATCTCTCAGTGTATTCAGAAGCCTCTCTCTCACCACAATTCACGCAGCATTTCTGGTCTGCCCTCCCCTATGTAGTAAACTCTTGATCCCAGGTCAAGTGGCTTTGCAACACTGCCCTTCCACTCTTCCATCATTTCATAGTCAGATTCTATAACATGGCAGGATTCTCCAGTTGTCATTTAAACTTCTTCCTCACGTTTCATTCCTAAGGGAGTCGGTCACATTTCATTCCTAAGGGAGTCGGTCACGTTTCATTCCTAAGGGAGTCGGGCTCATTTTCCTTTTCTTCCTGTCTTAGGAAATAAGGGTACTAATGAAGGCCTGCGTCTGTGTAAAGTAAGTATGGAATTATACTAGTCTGGGGGGTTGACAAATGACATTCCTTTAGACTTATACTAGTCTGGGGATGACAAATGACATTCTTTTAGACTTATATTAGTCTGGGAGATGACAAATGACATTCTTTTAGACTTATATTAGTCTGGGGGGTGACAAATGACATTCTTTTAGACTTATACTAGTCTGGGGGGTGAGAAATGACATTCCTTTAGACTTATACTAGTCTGGGAGATGACAAATGACATTCTTTTAGACTTACATTAGTCTGGGAGATGACAAATGACATTCTTTTATACTTATACTAGTCTGGGGGGTGACAAATGACATTCCTTTAGACTTATACTAGTCTGGGAGATGACAAATGACATACTTTTAGACTTATATTAGTCTGGGAGATGACAAATGACATTCTTTTAGACTTATACTAGTCTGGGGGATGACAAATGACATTCTTTTAGACATACTAGCCTGGGGGATGACAAATGACATTCTTTTATACTTATACTAGTCTGGGGGATGACAAATGACATTCTTTTAGACTTATACTAGTCTGGGGGATGACAAATGACATTCTTTTAGACTTATACTAGTCTGGGGGATGACAAATGACATTCTTTTAGACTTATACTAGTCTGGGAGATGACAAATGACATTCTTTTAGACTTATACTAGTCTGGAGATGACAAATGACATTCTTTTAGACTTATACTAGTCTGGGGGATGACAAATGACATTCTTTTAGACTTATATTAGTCTGGGAGATGACAAATGACATTCTTTTAGACTTATACTTGTCTGGGAGATGACAAATGACATTCTTTTAGACTTATATTAGTCTGGGGGATGACAAATGACATTCTTTTATACTTATACTAGTCTGGGGGATGACAAATGACATTCTTTTAGACTTATACTAGTCTGGGGGATGACAAATGACATTCTTTTAGACATACTAGCCTGAGGGATGACAAATGACATTCTTTTATACTTATACTAGTCTGGGGGATGACAAATGACATTCTTTTAGACTTATACTAGTCTGGGGGGTGACAAATGACATTCTTTTAGACTTATACTAGTCTGGGGGATGACAAATGACATTCTTTTAGACTTATACTAGTCTGGGAGATGACAAATGACATTCTTTTAGACTTATACTAGTCTGGAGATGACAAATGACATTGTTTTAGACTTATACTAGTCTGGGGGATGACAAATGACATTCTTTTAGACTTATACTAGTCTGGGGGATGAGAAATGACATTCTTTTAGACTTATACTAGTCTGGGAGATGACAAATGACATTCCTTTAGACTTATACTAGTCTGGGAATGACAAATGACATTCTTTTAGACTTATACTTGTCTGGGAGATGACAAATGACATTCTTTTAGACTTATACTAGTCTAGGAGATGACAAATGACATTCCTTTAGAATTATACTAGCCTGGGGGATGACAAATGACATTCTTTTAGACTTATACTAGTCTGGGGGATGACAAATGACATTCTTTTAGACTTATACTAGTCTGGGGGATGACAAATGACATTCTTTTAGACTTATACTAGTCTAGGAGATGACAAATAACATTCTATTAGACTTATACTAGTCTGGGGATGACAAATGACATTCTTTTAGACTTATACTAGTCTGGGGGGTGACAAATGACATTCCTTTAGACTTATACTAGTCTGGGAGATGACAAATGACATTCTTTTAGACTTATACAAGTCTGGGGGATGGCAAATGACATTCTTTTAGACTTATACTAGTCTGGGAGATGACAAATGACATTCTTTTAGACTTATACTAGTTTGGGGATGACAAATGACATTCTTTTAGACTTATACTAGTCTGGGGGATGACAAATGACATTCTTTTAGACTTATATTAGTCTGGGAGATGCAAATGACATTCTTTTAGACTTATACTAGTCTGGGGGATGAAAATTACATTATTTTAGACTTATACTAGTCTAGGGATGACAAATGACATTCTTTTAGACTTATACTTGTCTGGGAGATGACAAATGACATTCTTTTAGACTTATACTAGTCTGGGGGATGACAAATGACATTCTTTTAGACTTATACTAGTCTGGGCTATGACAAATGACATTATTTTAGACTTATACTAGTCTGGGGAAATGACAACTGACATTCTTTGTTTCTGTCTTGTAATTTCCTTATTTAATTATTTATTTTTGCATCTGCATGATCCTGCCAGTGTCTCTTTGCTCCCAGATGACCCATTTATTCCTCCATGTACATTGTGAGCCAGGCCTATTTATTCACCAAGCAGGGTAATAGGGTAACAAACCTACAGCACAGTCATTCCCTAAATGAGGCAGGAGCCCAACAGCCTATTCATCCCCCAGAGGTGAAACTGTGAGACTCATAAGCTAGAAAGAAAGCCACTCTGTTAAGTCATGTGGATCCTCCCTCTGGTACCTGGCATACCCCTTCCCCATGGCTGGAATTACTTTTGTTATACACAGCTGCCTGAGAGAGCTACTTCACAGACCCTCACAAGTTACCTGCATGCCATGCAGCTCAGAGTGACCTAGTGACCCCTATACTTCTGTCATGGGTGGCGGCAGCAGAACTGACCTGCCTCCCTCCCCCAAGATGGGTGACCTGACAAATGCCACTCACTGCCAGCTCTCCTGTGGTCTTCCATATTCCCCCCATAAATGCTCAAACAGGGGTCAACTGTAAAATATTTATATCATCATCCCTCTATACCAAAGAGCTGGGCATATTGCTGAAATATTTTTGGCAAAGTTCTTTATAATGAAACATGTCTGGTTAGAAAGGTTAGGGGAAGTCAGTAAAAAACAGTGGGTAAAGTAGTTTTTAACAAAGGTAGACATGTCAGGTTTTTCCTTTCAGATCCATTCTGGCAGAGAGACTGACCAGTCTCTCTGGACCGATCAAGAGGTAACAATGCAGTCACTGATACCATTGTCAGTTTCTGCAACACCAGGGTTGGTGAGGGGTCTTCAGGTACTGTAAATGGCAGCTTTCAGTCCCAGTGTCTGGGATGTCTCACAAAAGCAATCTCCTCTGAACAACTTAATCATTTCTCTATCTGCTTCCTTACATTTTCCCCTTTTCCCCATGTTATCCACTTTCTATTCTTGATTCCTAGCAAGACCTTTAGCTTTCTCTATATCTCTTATCTGCTTAACTGTAAGTTGTTAAAAGATAAAATGTTAGTTATACATGTAGAAGATGTTTACTTAAACCAACAAATATTTCTAAAAATAAATATTGGCGAATAACATGCATAAAACAAAAAAATAATAATTTTTACACTATATTTTGAAATTTCTGAATTATGAATGTCCCTGAAGCAGTATACGAGGTAATTATTATTTTTTAATTTATTATAACCCAAACTGACTGGGAGGGGGGGTCGCCAAGCTGCATCATTTTATTTCACAGTCAATGTTTCTGCTTCTCTGATGGAATGTTCTAGGAATAAAGCATATCCTGTAATGCGAGAATTATTTAGTGTGGTACTGCCTCTCTGCTGATTTACAATGAGATCTCTGTGATTTTTTTCATCAGGCTTTTTCAGTTACTTTGCTTCCTTTTATTTCTGTTGGTGGCCATCTCTTGCACAGTATTTTAAGGGATGTTAAACATGAAAGAATAACTGGGTTAGTTGCTTTTTTTTTCCCCAAACTTACATGTAGAGTTCCATATCTAGATTTCTTGCTGTGGTGTGAGAAATTTCGACAGCTTTGATCAACAGGTTATACTTGGGAGGCGTGGGCTTGTATTCAACCCTAAGACATTTTTATTGACTCAAGTAGAATTTGTCTTTGATACAGCCTCCCTTCCTCCTATTTATGGCCTTGCCTCAAATACCGTGTATATAGTGCAAAAGACACTTTGACAGATACAACAATAAAATAACAAGTAGCTTTAAAGGAAACAATATAGAAAGTCAGACTGCAAAATGACATGATGAAAAGAAAACTAGGAGATTGGTATAAAAATATTTTCCTTCTGTTGTAGCACTCTTGCAAATTGATTAAAGGGAAGGACAAATAATTTGTGATGAGAAAAAACTGAGATGGGTAGAGTGTCTTGTCCATTTACTTTTTCTAAAAATCAACATGAAGCACTTGCTTTTGTTCAGGTTTAGAACTGTAGCTCCGGGCCACAAAATTTACGTGAGATGTGATAATAGTTACCTGTGACTGATAACACAGTGAAGCTTCTAGGTTTAAGATTACTGTAATTGTATCTAGAATCAGTAGTCAAATCTAATTTCTCTGTTCTGTCATAGCAGTACATGCGTGTTATGCATCTTTACCTACATTTCACAAAAAATCCAAATGGAAAAAAAAGCTTTGCCATAAAAAATATGGAAGAATTATTAAACAATGTTTTTTTTTTCTGTATGTATTATTCTTGGTATTAGATTAAATAAAGAAAAGGACATTGATTGGAAAGAAAAACATTGCATTTGGATGGCTGCGTCATTTAATTGCAATAATTTTTAATTTCATTTTACTCACCACAAGCATACTTTATAAAACAAAGTTAAAAAAGGAAGCGTATTACCTTTGGTGTTGAGAAGATTTATCCAAACATTTATTAACCAAATCCAGAGAAAAGTAACTGGCATTAAATTAGTTTAGAAAATGTGTGGCAAAGACAATACCCTATTGGAGAATCCCCAAAAGGCTATTAATGTAGAAGAGGCTTAGTGGCAGCATATTAAGTCACCATGAATCATGGCCTGAGTGAAAAAAATGAAGCAACCACAGTATTATTTACGTGGTAATTTAACAAGCATGAAAACAGTTAATGAAAGGAAAAGTAAAGTAGATGACTCTGCTAACAAAAGTAACTACAGTTTCAAGGACTTTCTTAAAAGTCATGTTAAGCACTCATGGGAAAATAAAATAAAAGCAACACAAGTGTGTGTGTGGGGGGGGGGTGAAAGTGTGTGTATATTCTTGTCTACTTCTTGACTCCAAAATTTTGGACAAAGCCAACAATAACGCAATGACAAAAACCCAAAATCAGGAACAATTTTTAAATACTATAATAAGGCACATAAAAGTTAATAGAGCAACAAGTTTTTCATCAGCATTTTTTCTGAGCAATATGAAACAATAATGGCTGCAATATGAAACTATAATGGCTACAGTATGCATCATTACCTCTGAAAGGACATAAAACCACCATAGATGGCTATACTCTTTGCATACGAATGCATGTATAGTACCTCTCACAGTATGCATCATTACCTCTGAAAAGACAAGAATAACACTTCTATTTAGTGGAAACCATGTCACTGCTGAGCAAAAATCCAGCTGGACAAATGAAATCAGAAGGTGGGTATACCATAATGTTATGATTTAGTGTTACAATGACCCTCCTCTAAGAGGAATAAATGCTGAAATTGTAGACATATATACTTAGCAGAAGGAAAAATTAGTTTTAGAAGGGTGACTAAGATCATGAGTGTGGCTGAGCATATGCTATGTATGAAAGTGTTGAAATTAGCTTTTCAGATGGCAATATTTTATCCAGTACAAAGATGCTAACAGTCTCATCTTCAAATGCATACATAAAATTAAAAGGGTACAGGTGAACCAGCAACAAAGATAACTGTGCCCAAACTAATTAATGCTTGTTATATTGCTGGTCATCTAATTAAAGGTTTCTTATATAATAATTCTGGCAATCATGCTACATCTAATTCTCTATTTTGGATATGTATCACAGAAAATTGACACTTATAGACTCTGTTTTCTTATTTAAATGTTTTCTTTGGTTACAAATTCAAATCAAACATAAACAGAATTTGAAGCTTTATGTACTGATAAGAAAATTTAACCAGCTTTATATATTATTTTGCATGTATATGCATCCTTTTCAAAACACGTATATCAAAACATTTCAACCTTTAAATAACTATATACATTAGTTAAAACAGATGCCTGCATACAATTATATTAATATGCAATAAATACTTACTAACATATTATATTTATGTTACTTTCTCTCTTATTTTTGTGTTAAAATGCTGTGTTCATATAAGAAATATTTAAACGTATTTAAAATAATATAAATAAGCTCATGTATAGATGTTTCCCCTGCGATTATAAATGTGCATCATGCGTTACTTAAATGTGGAGATTTTCTACCCAGGCCTCCACTGAAAATAGGTTTTACTTAGTTGGACTTTTCTGGGTAACAAAGACAAATAAATAAATAACTTAATAGTCATATGATAGAAGCCAATTAACAATCAACTCTGTGGTTGTTTGTAAAGAAAATGTGTCTTATTTATCTGGTTTCTAATTTAAGAACTGAATTTTAGACCATGTGGTTGTGGCCATATTCTTTGAGGATGGTCTCTGTTTTCTAAGTTCATTTTCTATTGTAATTACTCATTTTAACCATAATAAAAAAATCATAAAATTGAGGAGACTAGCTTGTTTTTTCAGTTTCTCATAATGATTCTCCTTCCAGAAACAATAATATTCCATAAAAGACAATTTAGACTAATGTTATGCCACTAGGTACTGAAATATTAAATAAGTTCAGTTATCTAGATCTTCAGGAACAGATGGTATCCGTGTGGAAGTTTGGAAGCCAGGAGGGAAGTAAGTGATAAAGATCTGGAACATTTTGTTTAAGAGTATTCTAAAAGGAGGGGAAGCACCAACATCCTGGAAGAAAGCTGTGGTGGCTGTAATACCTAAAGATGGTAAAACCCCTAAGCCCTATCAGATCCAGCTTCACATCAGTTCTAAACCATGATTATAAAGTGTTTATGTCTATAATGGTGAAATGAATGTCAAAGGTGATGCCAAAATTGATAGATATGGATCAATGTGGCTTTGTGGAAGGGATGCAAATATTTGACAATTTTAATAGAACATTGATGATCCAGTGTGAAACAGATGTAAGAAAATAATGCTGCTGTTGGTAGGTCTTAATGCAGAAAAAGCCTTCAACAGAGTAAGCTGGGATTTTATAAGTGGGACAATGGAAATATTTTCATTTCCTGATACAATAGTGTTAATTATGAGGATATATGAGGAATCTGAGGCAAAAATGAAAGTGGGGAGGTTCCTCTCTAATAAGTTATGTCTGAACAGAGAACCAGGCAAGGGTGTTCTCTTTTTCCTTTGTCATTTGCATTATATCTAGAGCCATTGGCATATAAAATAAGGGACTCAGAAATTCAAGGATATAATTGGTATGGTAGTCAAGAAATGATGGCTTTATTTACAGATGATATAATTTTGTACTTCATAACACCAGAAAAGGACATCTCAGTATTATGGAACATTCTGAGACAGTTTCACTTTTTGGGGGATATAAAATCAGTGACTGCAAAGACTATAGCTGTAAACTATGTACCCACACATGGTTCAGCAATACCCATATTATGGGGACATGATACAATGAATTATTTAGGATTACAAGTTAAATAGGATTCTGTTTTAGTAGCTGAGAATATGTGGGAAAAACTAAACAAAAGATAATACAAAAACTGAGAAGCTGGAAGCTCTGGTTTGTGGATATGGATAGCAAAACACAAACAGTGAAAATGTTTTTAGTCCATTTAATTTTATATATAGGTCAGGCATATTTTTATCAACCAGAGAAGAAGTTGTGGACAGTAATTAATAAAGAGTTGAAGTATTTTATCTAGGAGAGGAAGAGGGTAAAGGTCAAGTGGGATAAGTTGATCCTTCCAATAGAACATTGTGGTTTAGCATTACCTGATTTGAAGACATATTTTGCAGCTACATAGTTAAGGCTCATATACATAACACAAGCAAAAATCTCTAATTCAAAGTGGAAAGGGATAATGGTGAAGCAGAGAGTGGGATTTTGGATGCAGATCCTTAAAGAGAATAACAACAGCCATATGGAATATTATAGTGATAAAATAACAGAAAGTATTCTAAGAACTAAGCCAACAACAGATTGGAGAAAGGAGATTCTGCCAAAAGGGATGACTACAATTAGGGTTCCCGAGAATAGTCAAGAAGGAGCTGGAATTTATTTTGAGAAAACTGGCAAAGAAACCAAAGTATTGGTAACAAATAACTAGAGAAGGAAACGTAATAGAATGGGAAGAGGCCAGGAAGACATTTGGACTGCAGGCTAGAGACTGCTTTCCCTATCAGGGAATGAAAGGGTAGGTGAGTCCTAAGTGAGAGAACTGCACTGCTAAATTTTTAGTTGAATTTACAACAGAAGCTACTGTTAAAAATGGTAATTAGTAGAGCATGCAGAGTATTGCACATTAACTGTAGGAAATCAATCAGAGGAGTTTAAAAAATAATAATAAGTGAGATTCGATAAGCAATTCACAACAACAACAACAAAAAAACAATGGGAGGACATCTGCATGACTCCCAAATATGCAACAAAGTCTAGAAGATTTAGGATTTTTTTCTAGATGTGTTGACATAGAGGTGTTTTTATACCCCAAGCAGACTCCAAAGAATTTTTCCTCAGGTAGATGGCAAGTGTTGGAAGTATGATGGGGAAGAAAGAAAGAAATTACAGCATAGGTTTTGAGAGTGTAATGCATTGGCAGACTTTCAAAATTCCCTGCAGAATACTCTGTCAGAAATATTGGTTGAGCAAATGAGTGTAACTAAGGGAATGATTTTTTGAGCTGGTATACAGGAGCTGAATTACCTAGACAATAGTAAAAGTTGTTGAGTTTAATTCTGCAGACTGCCAAAAATGCAGTTACTAGAAAATGGAAATCAAAGTATAAACCAACTGTATTTCAAGTAGTAAATATTCTAACAGAGATAAAGGAACTAGAACTGGGATATTTAGAAAAGGGTAGGAGCAAATTACATAGAAAAAAAACAGAAATTGTGGGAACAATACATGCAGAATAATGTTTTGGAGAAGGAGTGAGGTTTAAGGGAAGGTAGGAATTGTGCAATTTTATGTAATGTTGGATTGATGCTATAAAAGAATGGATGTGCGAACATGTTAACATGGTTTGTTTTCTTTTATATAAATGTAATTTTGCCTGTGTCTTACTCATTCACTTCAATGGCGCTCAGGAAATTTGCACTGTAACTTCCAATGGGCAGAGCCTATGCCTTTTGATAAAATCAAATTATGTCTTCACATTTCAAGCAAATGTTCATATCTCTGGAACCACATGGGTTATGAAAGAAGCATAAATGGCAAAACCTTCAGCACAAACTATTTTTATAGTGGTAGTAGTCTTCAGGTTCTAGCTATTAAACAGATTTTTTTAAGTCACAGTAAACACAGTAAGTATTACTAATATTTTGTAAACAACTTACAATATCTCAGCAACCACTCAACTTACATACATACTGTCAGCAGCATTTTATTCATCTAGCAGAGAGCTTTCATATGAGGCTATGGACCTGTGTCTGCATTGCTTGTTTTTTGAGATATTTAGAAAAATGTGGAAATTATATCTATGTAAATTAATATCATAAAAACAACAGTTAATATTTCTTTACCTGCACTAGACAGAGGTCAGATAATAATGCAGTTGAGTTTGCCATTGTATAAGCTTTAAGAAGAAATCTTATAAAGCCTTGTACATGTAAAGCATGGTTTTGGACTTATTGATGCAAATATGAACAAGCAATATTTGATGCCTAGAGACATCAGTGGGAGTTAATTGCAGATGCACCTGGAGGCAGTACTCAGATGTAATGAGTTAAGTGATAATTCAAAAAAGATGTAAAACCCCCCAAAAAGATCAATTCTTTAAAAATAGACATACTTTCTGGCTATATAGCTTATTTAAAGTAATTTATCATGTCCCAAAGTACTTTTAGGACAGCAAAATCATACACATTACGGTCAGCTCTAACCCCAGGTTGCATCTCAAACAGGTTAGTTTATTAATTCTCTTTATTTTTGCAAGTTTTTTAGGCATATAAAAAGTCCCATAGAAACATTTCTAAGTAAAAACCTTGCAATAAATTGTAAGCTGGGGATCTGCCAACTAAGCACAACATATATCTTTGGGCTGGTGTTGGCAACATTCTCATCCAACAGCTCACTTTGGAAGCTTATCATGAGAGACGTAGTTTATGGCCCTGAGTGAAAAGGCCGGTGAGCATAACCCCACTTCTAATATCCTGTCCACAGTCCTTAAATCATTATCAGAGAATAGACAGCTAGACTCTGGAGTTTAGGAGCCATTTTACTGCTACAACTGAGTCAAGTTTTTAGTGTCTCAAGCACTCCAGTTCATACTTCTCAACCTCAAAGCCAAAAATAATGGGGGACAAATCCAAAAATCAGGGACAGATTTTAAATATTTTTCTGTTTAGATTAGAAAGCTGTTATAATAACATGTTTTGCTTTAACATTAATTTTCTGAAGCAAGTCTGAAACTCAAATGTCTGTCATTATTAGTGATTTCAGTCTTCGATGATTTGTCAGAAAATCACAAATTTTATATGGAACAAATAAAAAATATACATCAAAAATCTAGACAGTTGAAATATATGCTTTACCAGAAAGGCTCATCCAGACTCTGCTACACTTTGCTGTGAAGGAAAGGTTAGTTTGCTTTTATTTTTTGTATTACTGTATTGCCTTTCTATATTTTGAATACTGTAGTTTGTTTTCTTTACCTTGTGTTTTGCTTGCATTCTGTTTTAACAGCATATTAAAACTTCAAAAGAGACCACAGCTCTCTCTGTTCTGAGTCAGGCAGAATTTTTTCCCGCCCTCCCACCCATTTAAGTTGTCTTGTTAAATACCATTGTCTTTCTAGTTGTCCGCCTCTTATGTTAATCTGACCATATATCTCATTTCTCTCTACTTTCACTGGCTTATGTGAGTAATCACAAAATCATCATTTTTGAAATCCCACCCCTTCAATTATTTAAATTTATTGGCCATCCTACAGTATTTCATAGTACCAAAATACAAAAGTGACCACCCCTTTCAATCCATCTTGCTGTTTTAAAAATAGTAACTCTCCACTAAACCTTAACTTTTTAAACAGGTAAAACTCAAGTTACCTACTTTCACATCTAACTTCTCTAGTGCACACTGCAGAGTGCATTCTTTCCAATCTTACCTTTAAGCATCCCTGTGACTAGCACTTTCTCTAATACCTGCTGGAAAGCACTAGGAAGCCTTAAACTCATACAAACACTGAACTTTCCTTGTTAACAAGGAGAAATTAATAGTAGGCACTAAACAGCCTATAATTGCAAAGTACCTTGCTAAGGAAACAGCTCCTATACTTTACAAAGAAAAAAAAAAAGCCCCAAACCAGGCATGTCCAAGGGTCAGCTTCCGGTGATTTCTCCTGTCCACCTGGTGAATCTGGGCATACTGGGGCAATGCAGCAATTGCCTCATGTACACAGACAACCCTCTCCTCCTACCACCCAACACTACAACCTGTGAGAGATGCACTTACATAGCCAAAATGGAAGCAAAGCTCTCTCCACCCAAGATTGTGCTAAACAGTCAAGAGGAGAAGGTTAACACCCACACTACACCTCAAGCAACACATAGCCCTTCTAAACCCGCACCACCAACACCCACATATAGCAACACTAAATCCACATATGCAGAGGCCCTTAACTGTAACCTGCCCAAGCAACAAAGACCTCTGAAGCTGAAAGCATAAACAAACACCAATCACAACCAATGTGTCACATAGTTCACAACACCAGTGTGCCACCCAGCAACAGCCCCTAAGGCAAGACAATGTACCTAACACTTTAGTCATAGGTGACTCTATAGTCCGGCACACTAATGTCCCTCTCACCAGGTTGAATAAGGAGAAAATTACAGTCAGCTGCCTGTCGGGTGCCAGGATCCGCCACATAACGCATGCACTCAAGTCACTCCACAACAAGTACAAATATGACTCTGTCATTGTCCATGTTGGAGTGAATGACTTGAGACATACCTCCCTGGACTACATGAAAAGAGACATGGAAGAGCTCTTGGATCATGTGGCCCAGGCAAGTATGACCCTAGCCCTGAGTAGCATCCTGCCTTCGCCCAGAATGATACCACAATATAAGGATAAAATGATTGACTTCAACAATTGCCTAAGCTTATGGTGTCATTCAAAGGGGATCCAGTATCTGTCTGCCTGGGATGACATGATTGACAGACCATGATGCTTTGCCAGAGATGGTCTGCACCTGTCGCCCCTGGGATTCAGGTTACTGGCTAAGGCGCTTGCCACCCCTATAGTGCCTTTTTTAGGCAAACTTCAAAGGACAAAACCACCACCGTAACAGGTACAAGCATGCAAAATCTGAAGGTAATGCTACTCAATGCTAGAAGTCTAAACCTCAAAATGCACTCTCTCGAGGCACTCCTAAAAATGGAGGACATCGATATCTGTGCAGTAACTGAGACCTGGTTCAAGGCTCCAGAGAGCACCCCTGCAATACCAGGCTACAACTCTTACCACACTTTTCGCCACCAAACCAGGACCGAAACACTAAAGGTGGAGGAGTGTCAATATTCACCAAGGATATTCACACCACCAGGCTAGTTGGCCAACACAATGTGTCTGAAATTCTCCAAGTGCAACTAACACTAGGTAAGACTGCAATCCAAATTGTAGCTTGCAACAGATCCCCCACCATACCCCAAGATTCTCACTACACCTTTCTAAACATACTGGAAAATATTAAGATAGGACCAAACACCCTAATACTGGGTGATTTTAACTACCCTGCCATTAACTGGGAAAACTACTCATGTCCCAACACCTTTGCGCAACGGTTCTTGGAATTCATAAATTCCAACGCCCTGGATCAACTAATCCATAGTCCCACCAGGGGCTCAAATATCCTAGACCTAGTCATTACCAACATGGGAAATCAATGCTCCATACCTATGGTCACCCCCTCGTTAGTCAGGTCTGACCATAAGCTAATCACCCTTAACATCCACATCCCACCCCACCCCCAGTAAAGAAACCACCACTCAAAACTTCTCCAAAGCCAACTTCATGCTACTCAAGTCAGAAGTGACAAACTTCATGACACCCATGCAGACGGGAACTGAAAGTTCAACTGCTGAATCCTACACTAAGGCACTGTACGAGCACATCCACTCATGCATGAATCGTGCCATCCCAAGTAGAACCAAAATGCTCTCATCCAAAAAAAGGAAGCCAATCTGGTGGTCCCCTGCCATAAACAAACTTTACAACAAAAGGAAGAAACTTTTGCAGAAAAGAGGAAAATCCCAGGATGCAAAAAACTCCCTTACTAGCCTCAGTAAGAAACTGAGATGCCTCATAAAATCCTCCAAAGCTAGTTACGAAAATAAAATTGCCAAAGATTCCAAAGACAACCACAAAGCATTCTATAACTATGTCAAGAATCCAAATGGCAATGCTCAGATCTGCTCTGAGCTAAAACAGAATGGCATTAAATATACTGATCCGAAGGATATTGCCAATATCCTGGCAGATCGATTCAGTGCCAACTTCACCCCCCTCTCACCCCCTAAATGGCCCATCTCAATACCGGAAGATTGCTAAATTCCAGTAATAACGGCCACACAGGTACAAAATGCACTCTCTAAAGCCAAGAATACAGCATCCATGGGACCAGATGACATCCCGGGCTGTGTACTACATGAACTACAATATGAACTGGCACCTCACCTAAGTGTCATGTTTAATCATAGCCTCACCTCAGGTTTCGTGCCCACTGAGTTGCGCAGAGCTACAGGTATCCCAGTCCACAAGGGGGGATCCACCTTGGATCCCGGAAACTACCGTCCCATCAGTCTGACAAGCTTTATCTGCAAGGCCATGGAGCGTATTATCATGGAACTTATAAACAAAGACATTGGCAACCTTCAAACACTGGACCCCACCCAGTTTGGGTTTGTGAAGGGCCGATCTTGTTTCCTGAACCTGATTGACTTCTTTGAATCAGTCTCCAGAGCCATGGGCAAGGGTAAGGTGGTCCACACACCTATCTAGACCTTGCCAAGGCCTTTGACACCATCTTCCACTCTGGAATCATAGATAAACTTACTAAGTTGGGCATTAATCCCTATGTCACTCAATGGGTTGCTAAATGGCTTACTGATAGAACCCACACTGTAAAAGTAGCCGACTCCAAATCCAGCTCCAGACAAGTGACAAGTGGAGTACCTCAGGGTTCAGTCCTGGGGCTGCTCTTGTTTGGCATCTACTTCTCTGAAGTACAGGTCAACACTAAGGGACTCTGGCTAACAAAGTTTGCAGATGACTGCAAACTGGGAGCCATTATTGAATCCCCAAATGATGTGGATACCCTGCAAAAGGGCCTTACAGAAACAGATGCTTGGTGCCAGAGCCATGGGCTCAAGCTCAATGCCAAGAAATGTATTGTTATCCCCTTTGGGAAAAAACATGTATCCATGAATTACCATATAGGTGGCAGTACACTAAACACAGAAAGTGTGATAAGAGACATAGGGACACAGGTGGACAGTGGTCTCACCTTCGATAACCACATCATCATGAAGGGCTTTTCATCCAGAAAAAAGGAGGTCATTGTCCCACTGTACTCATCCCTCATTAGACCCATTATAGAATACAACGCCCCATTTGGTATGTACCTCTCAAGACATCTGCAACAACTGGAAAGGCCTCAGAAATACCTCACTAAAAGGATCACAGGCCTAAAGCAGATGCCCTACGCTGACCGCCTTAAAAAACTCCAGCTATACTCTGTTGCATATCGTCTACTCAGAAGCGATTTCTGCTTAACATACAAGGCCATGTCAAACCCAGAGCTGTTGGACATGCTACACTTAAAGAAATCCCAATCCCTCAGAGCTACACGCTCCAGGGATCTAAACCTTGTCATCACAATAAACAAAACATGCTGGAGGGATAGGTTCCTGACCCAGAGACTCCCCAGACTCTGGAGTAGATTGCCCATACATGTCAAGCAGAGTGCCTCTTTGAACCTCTTCAAGAGGAACCTTGACGATTGCATGGGAGAAAGGAAATTCACCC
>NC_056745.1:434424908-434497408 GCF_019279795.1 Protopterus annectens
GTGGCCCAAGCAGGTATAACCCTAGCCCTGAGCAATATCCTACTGCCACCCAAAATTATACCGCAGTACAAACAAAAAAATGATTGAAACTAACCAAATATTAAAACAAACTTCAGAAAACAAAAAAAGATGATGATAGTTCCAACAAACACGTATTATTGTTAGCACTTCATCTACTACAATCAGTAAACTTCTTCACTTGACTTCAACAATTGGCTACATTTCTGGTGTCATTCTAAGGGGATCCAGTATCTGTCTGCTTGGGATGACATGACTGACAAACCTCGATGCTTTGCCAGAGATGGCCTGCATCTGTCACCCCTGGGTTTCCAGTTACTGGCTATGGCTCTTGCCATCCCTCTAGTGTCTTTTTTAAGTGGTGTTCCAAAGACCAAATTACCACCATAACAGCTATAAATAAATGCAATCTGTGGGTCATCCTGTTCAGTGTTAGAAGTCTAAATCTCAAGATGCAGTCACTCGAAGCACTCCTCAAAATGGAGAACATCAACATTTCTGCTGTATCAGTGTCCTGGTTCAATGCGGCAGAAAGCACACCTGTGCTACCAGGCTATAACTCATTCAACACCTTTCAGCACCGAAACATGGACTGAAGCTCCAAAGGTGGTGATGTCTCCATATTTATAAAGGATATGCACACCTCCAGACTAGTAGCCCAGTATAACGCATCTGAGATACTTCAGGTACAACTAACATTGGGTAAGATGGCGATCCAGATCATAGCCTGCTATAGGTCCCCAGCCATGTCCTTAGACTCTCACTCCATGTTCCTAAGAAACATCAAGGAATCTATCAAGGTCCAACCCAGCACTCTCATATTAGGAGATTTCAACAACCCCCTCCATCAACTGGGAAAACTACTCAAGCACCAATACACTGTCCCAACGCTTCCTGGAATTCATAAATTCCAATGCCCTGAACCAGGTCATTCTGACCCCCATTAGAGGAAGCAACATCCTTCACCTGGTTATTACTAACATGGGCGACCAATGCTCTACACCAGTAGTCAATCCCATCTTGGTCAAATCTGACCATAAACTAATCACCATGGAAGTCCACAGCTCACTCACACACCCGCAAAGGTAACCACCTTGAAAAACTTCTCCAAAGCCAACTTTGGGCTCCTAAAAACAGAGGTGGCTAACTTCACAGCACCCATGCCAAAGGAAAATAGCTGCATGACTGCCAGATCATACACCAATGCACTGTACAAACATGTACATAAATGCATGGAACTAGCCATATCCAACAGAACCAATACATTCTCCTCCAAAAAAAGGAATCCAATCTGGTGGTCAACCTGTCATTAATAAACTCTACAACAGAAGGAAGAAACTGTTGCAGAAAAAGGTGAAATCCCAAGACTAGAAAAACTCCCTTATTAGCCTCAACAAAAAGTTGAGATTCATCATCAAATCCTCCAAAGCCAGCTATGAAGGCAGAATTGCGGCAGACACTAAAAACAATCACAAAGCCTTTTATAGTTATATCATGAACCTCCACGGCAATACCCAGATTTGCTCTGAGTTACTGCACAATGGTATCTCCTATACAGAGCCAACAGATATTGCCAACATACTGGCCAACAGATTCAGTGCCAACTTTACCCTTCTCTCCCCCCTAAAGGACCAATCACAATACCAGAAGAATGCCAGGCACCCAGCATTACTGTAGCACAGGTTAAAGCTGCATTGTCCAAGGCCAGTATTACAGCTTCCAGGGGACCCAATAATATCCCTGGCTGTGTTCCACATGAACTACAAAGTGAACTGGCACCACATCTGTGTGCCCTGTTCAGTCACAATCTCACCTCAGGCTTTTTCCCTAGCGAATAGTGCACTGCTACAGTCATCTCACTCCATAAAGGGGGAGAGACTATAGACCCTGGGAATTATCGCCCCATTAGCCTGATGAGTCTGATATGGAAAGCTCTGGAGGGCATCATCATGGACCTGATTAACAAAGATATAGGAAATCTCCATACTCTAGATCCCATGCAATTTTGCATTGTGAAAGGGAGATCATGCCTGCTCAACCTGGTTGACTTGTTTGAGTCAGTCACCAGAGCTGTGGATGAAGGTAAGGCAGTGCATACAGCCTACCTCGATCTGGCCAAGGCTTTTGATACCATTTCTCACTTGGGAATTATTGATAAACTCACCAAACTAGGCATCAACCCCTATATCAGTAGGTGGATTGCAAATTGGCTCACAGACAGAACACACAGAGTGAAAGTAGCGGACTCCAAGTCAGATTGCCGACCAGTCACTAGTGGAGTCCCACAAGGATTGGTCCTGGGTCCTCTCCTGTTCAGCATCTACTTCTCACAAGTCCAGGCCAACACAAAGGGACTCTGGCTGACCAGGTTTGCAGACAACTGCAAGCTGGGCGCCATTATTAACTCCCCAAGTGATGCAGATATTCTACAGAAAGGCCTCATATAGACCAATGACTGGTGTCAAAACCATGGCCTTAAGTGTAATGCCAAAAAGTGCTTCATCATCCCCTTTGGTAAAAACTCATTTCCTACTAATTACCACATCGATGGGAGCCCACTGAACACTGAAGTTGTTATAAGAGATCTGGGAATGCAGGTTGACAGCAACCTCTCCTTCGACCACCACATTGCCACTGTGGTCAGAAAGTCCTTCTATATGGCACATGTCATTACCAATGGTTTTGCATCCAGGAAGAATGAGGTCATTGTCTCTCTCTACTCTTCCCTCATTAGACCAATCATAGAGTATAATGCCCCATTTGACATGTCCCTCACTAGACACCTGCAACAGCTGGAGAGGCCACAGAAGTACCTCACGAAGAAGATCCTAGGCATTAAACACATGTCCTATATGGACAGACTCAAAAGACTCCAACCATTCTCTGTCTCATATCACCTACTAAGAGGCAATCTCTGCTTGACTTACAAAGCCATGTCTGACCCAGCTCTGTTAGAAATGCTACATCTAAAGAAATCCCAGTCCCTCCACACCACACACTCCAGAGACCTCAACCTCATTACCACAATCAACAGAGCATGCTGGAGGGACAGGTTGCTCACCCAGACATTGCCCATGCTCTGGAATAGACTTCCCATACATGTCACACAGAGCACCTTGCTGTCCCTCTTTAAGAGAAATCTTGATGAGTGGATGGGTAATAGAAAGTTCACCCCGGGGATCACTCCAGTGGCTCTACTTGATAGAGGCACTGGGAACTAACGTCAGATGGCATGATGCCAGGGCACTTCTTTGGGCTAGGCTTGTAAAGGTCCCAGGGCCAGTAGCCTAGTATGCACCTATGAACCTATGAACCTATGAACCTCTACATAGAATTTAAAAGAATTGAAAATAAAAGGCTAAAAAACTTTTTTTTTGTGCAGAGGGCAAACCCCACCCTGCATCCCCCACACCCCCTCCAACGCATATATACCAACTCTGAGACTGCACTTCACTGGGAAAACAATCAATTCTCTAGTACCCATGATCTCACTCATGCAAATAGCACTAAAGTGCAGGAATTACATTTTCAAACTAGTTTGCCAGTATTTACAGTATCTGAACAAATTACACCTTAATCACTTGACAGGAACCCATATGTATATAAACATATGTATATATATATATATATATATATATATATATATATATATATATATATATGGGTCTATTTCGTTTGGTTGACGAACACCATTGTTGAAACCTACATAGTTAAGACCACATGATCAACAATGCAGTTACAACAATACAATGTTTTGACTGAGACTGTGGTATAGTGGGGATCAGGGAATGTATATTTTCCCCACTATAGTGGTATCTTAAACTTGGTATATATAATTAGCAGGAGTTGTGGGGGGTGCAGGGATGGCTTGGATAGATACACACACACACACACACACACACACACACACACACACACACACACACACACACACACACACACACACACACACACACACACACACTCACACACATACCACACACGGGTCTACTCAGAAGACTGACAAACCAAAAGACTGAATCCCAAATGACTGAAAATTAAAAATGCTGAACACATTTTTAATGCAGGGTGCAAGCCCCCTGCACCCCTCATGGAGGGGCTGCACCCCCCATACACCCTGCTAACTATATATACCAACTCCAAGATTGCACAACAGTGGAGAAAGGGCAAATTCCATTGTTCAGTATTTTGAATTTTCAGTCTTTTGGGATTCAGTCTTTTGTTTTTCCAGTCTTCTGAAGTAGACCCCCCCACACACACACACACACACACACACACACACACACACACACACACACACACATACACTAAAGGCCACCCAAATATGTATAATATTAACATTATATATTATGATATTACTTACAATAAATACTATATATCAAATGTTTTGTACAGACTATTTTAATGCATTCATATATGAATTCCTATATAGACTGGCCACTGCATCAGTTAAGACTGTATTCTTGTCAGTGTTAAGAATTTACAGCTCACCCGATGATGCCTAGTTAACAGTGAGTCACAGATGAGAACAGTGTTCAGCAAGTGAGAAACGGATCTGTTAATACAGACTAGATGATGTATGTAATCAGTGTCTTTAAGAAAATAGGCAAATGCAATGGTTGAGAAATTGTTCCATTACATATTTTGTGAAATGAAAATGCAATTGGGTACACATCTTCCCTTAGGCAATTGAATTTAACACTAAAACAGGGCAATTTTCCTCACTAGAGTTATCAAGAGCCTTAATATGACTCCAGCAGCAAGACTGTACTTTTAAACATATGACACTGTTATTCATTAGGTATCTAGTTCTGAAATTTAAAGGATGAAAGTATTCATTAGGCTATAAAATGTGCTGTCTGCTCAGTGCACTTTTCTTTGTTATAGCTAACAGCCAGGCCGACAAAAAATCCCTTAAATTCAGCAGAAAGATGAAGTTCTGTGGTTAAGTTTGTGTGCCATAAATGTGGATGTCTGAGGAGTGATCACTGTATCAATAAATCGTAAACCTAGGATTTGGGGGAAGGGTCACTGTACAAGTAAACCATAACATTAGAGAGTTTTACAAAATAGTCACTGTTTTGATAAATCATAACATCAGGGTTTTATCTTGCCTACCCTGTCTTTATCCCCATCAGAGATTTAAACAGCAGTTTATTACTCCCTATGAAAACATTGGCCCATTGACACTGTTTTGGGGAACCCTGGCTGGTGTATGCGGGCACGGTCGCTGTTGCTGTAACCAAGAGAACTATCGCATCATTTAGAGATCACTTAAAGGGGAAGTGCAGCTCTGCTGATACACTGACCACTCCTTGAAGACCTACAGTGTGCTAAATATGTTTTATTTTCTGTTTCCCTCTCACTATCAAGCCTTCCCCTCTCCCAGCAAGGGGCAGCCAAGATGGGAGTGACTCTGTCATCTTCAAGGGGATCAAGGTGTTTTTTTTAAGCCCAAACACACTATATCTACTAGCTTCCTACATGCACTTCATGTCAGAAGTGCAGTGAATATGTGGACATTGTGATGGACTGACCCACTTTAGCTGTGCACTTTGCCGTCTAGCCCCTCCTACGTGTCTCACCACCTGAAAATCAAGCAAGGGAATGCCTCCCCAGGATGTCCCCCATTCCTCCAGATAAGAGATATAAGTGGGCAGTGGCCTCATTATTCCTGTCCTTGGCCATGCCAACTTCAGCAGGTACCCATGCTGCTAATTAAACTATGTCTACCTTAGTTGTAGTCAGGTATTTGCGGCCCCCCAACCAAACTAGAATAGCAAGTGTAGTTAACTACAACTGTACTATATTTTTGGGGGGAGGGTTATTTTAATAGTAAATGGTAACATTGCAGTAATATCTTAAATACTACAAATATACTCAGAAAAGGTTGGTAATTCCTTGTAATCCAGCTGTGCAAAACCTGTCTTCCCCATTCACTGTGTGTACACCTTAAGTGTTTAGTACTGGTTCGTGAACCTGTGAATTGTATACCGTTATGGCATCTTCTAAAATGTCTTGTGCAGAAACATTATTGAAATATGCTGGTAGCATTACTGTCTAAGCAGAATATGCTCTTATTTTGCCTTTTATAGTTTTTCCCATTTGTCATAATAAAAAAGCAGTGCAATGGGGCAGCTATTTAGGTAATGTCTGTCTACTACCTGGTAGCCCCTATTCCCTTGTTTTAAAAAGAAGCAAATAGCCAAATAAACTTTCTGATTTCTTAGCTTTTTTTGTATAGTATCTCTATTGTCTCTGCACATCTACCAAGTATAAGTAATGTTCCCCATCACTGTGATACTGCCTAAAAGAATGGTGGTTGGATAGACTGGTAAGAAGCTACTGCAATTTAAAACTGCTTGTACTGGTTTGGGCATAGAAGTGGGGTTAATCATAATGATAACAAAAGCATGCAACTTGTTTGTCAAAAACATCTTTATCCTCTGGTTTCAGTATACTTTGCTTCCTAAATACTTTTATTCCCAACAAAATGTTTCTACTTTACAAATTGATAAAAAACAAATTCTACAATGTATTCATTCTTCTCACAGGAGAGAACATTGCTGCAATACAATACAAAGGGCAATCTGGCTTGCTGTAAAAAAGGAAAACATTTAAAGAATATTGTGTCATGGAATCTATGATAGCTCTTAATTTACAGTCATCTACAAACTTGGTCAGCCTATACATTCGAGAAGTGGATGCCAAAATAGGAGCAATCCCAGCACATAGGGAGTCTATGGGTGACAAATCTATCCCTCCAGCATGTCCTATTTATATCCGTGCTAAGGTTTAAGTCGCTTGCTCTAGTGGATCTGGTAGATTTGGATTTTTTGAGGCACAGTCATCTACAAACTTGGTCAGCCTGTACATTCGAGAAGTGGATGCCAAAATAGGAGCAATCCCAGCACAGAGCCCTGAGGTACCCCACTGGTGACCGGTCTCTTATTGGAGGTGGTCCCACCAATCCTTACTTCATGGAATCCTGTCTATGAACTCTCCACCAAGACAGCAAACACGGATGGTAACTCTCACCGCTACAGAGACCAGTCTTGCACCACCGGACTGAAAACAATTTTTTATTGAGCACCAAAATCTAAAACCATGAACGCTTTAATAAACCTGCGTTTTCGTCACACATAGACTTCATCAGATAACACAATGCACCACTTCCAATACCCTCTTATAGTCACACTGATTAATTGATTGGTGTTTCAATTACATCTAATTAATATTTAAAGCAGAACAATGTTATTTATCCACAATAATATTTTGTCCTTAAATACAAAATACATATGAGATGTATAAAGAATCAATATGTGTATATATTAAATATATATAGAATATATGTATGAGAAGAAATTCCCTAGGTAGTTTAAAACACACTATGCAACAACTAGGTTAATAAATATGTTAATAAATATAAATATAAATATATAACACATTCTATAAATATTTTTAAAAACTATTTGTTTAAATAAAAACATCACTTTGTCCATCCAACAAGTTGGGGAACTACATAGTTAATATGTTACTATAGAAGAACATTATGAATTCATAAATATAAATAAATACTATTATAAAAAGACTGATAAAAATTCTTTCAAAATATTTTAAACACACAAACCATATAATAAAATAATATAGTGGAGACCTCTGGTGGCTAAGCCAAGTATGAAACATTTTTTATAATTTGGCTGCTCTTAATTTTAACAAAGGTAATATAGAGATGCTGTCGTTTAAACCAGGCCATTTATCTGCATTCAATGCCACTTGCCACCATAGCTCTCTATATTCTATCCTGGTCTCCCAGGGGCCCCCTCTAATATCTACTGGAATATGTTCAACAATTAGAAATTTAAATTTGTATTCTTTACAAAGTTTACTATGTTTGTATAGGGCATTACTCTCTTTCTTTACTGAAATCTCATAAACATGTTCATAAATCCGTTTTTTTAGGGCTCTTTCTGATTTACCAATATAGAAAGAGCCACATTTCTCACAATAAGCTAGGTAAACTATGCCCCTTGTGTCACAATTAAAATATCCTGTACTATATACCATTTTATTTCTACTTTGAATATAGTGTCCTTCCTCATTGGATATATAACTACATTGGGCACAGTGACCGCACTTATATGTACCCTTCTTATTATTTTTATTAATAACCTTGTTCTTTTTTTCCAAAATGTTTCCCATGTTCCTTGAATTTCTGTAGATTATTTTTTTTTTTTTTTTTTTTTTTTTTTTTAGAAATACTTGATATGTTTTCTATGTCTGAAAATGTTACAAATTTGTCCCATTCTTTGAAAAATATTTTGCTTATACCACTGTTTATATTATTATATTCTAACACCAGTGCTTGGGAATAAATATCAGTATCGTTCCTATTACTATTTTGTCTAGTGTCAAAAGTGGGATTATTTATAACCCCACTTTCAAACCCTTTGTATATAGGCTGAAACCTGTCCTTCCTTCCTTCTATTACCTCTATTTTTATTTTTTCAACAAAGTCTTCGGGGTAGCCTCTCTCCCAAAACATTTTTTCCAATAAATCACATTCACCTTTAAAGTCCTGTTCTGAACTTGTCATACGGCTACCCCTTACAAATTGTCCTTTAACAATGCTTTTCTTGCAATGTTTCGGATGTGCACTAGTGTAGTGTAGGTAGGAATTACAATACGTAGGTTTCCTATATACTTTAGATTCATAATGTCCTTCCCCTTTATAAAACTCAATGTCTAAATATATTAAACTATGTTCTGACACATGATATGTAAATTGTAAAAAACTTGTGGTGGAATTTAGATATTCCATGAAGTCAACTAACTGATCCCTTCCAGCATTCCAAATGATAACTATATCGTCCAAAAATCTCCTATACATAGTCCAACATTTATTATAAATGGAGTTAAGGACGTATTTTTCTTCCCAAAATGCTAGGATGAGATTAGCATAAGTGGGGGCACAAGCTGCCCCCATAGCTACCCCTTGGATCTGCTGGAAGAATTCACCTTTAAAGTAGATGAAATTATTGTTTAAGACCAAGTCCATAAGCCACAAACATGCTAACTTATCATTCTGACCCAAGTGTCCATAATCAAACACTATTTCCTCCAGCATATTCTTTCCTTCCCCATGGGGTATGGAGGAAAATAAATCCACTATATCAATGGTTAAAAACAAGACATTATCTTGCCATCCACAATTGTTTAAATCCTTTAATAATGCCCATGAATCTTTTAAGATGTTGGGTCTTTCCATCCATATAGGTTTTAACTTTTTATCCACATATTTGGCCAGGGTCTCTGTTTTCGAGCCTTCCGCTGACACTATGGGTCTCAGTGGGGGGTCCATAGGGTTTTTGTGGATCTTTGGTATCCCAAAGATAACTGGTACCTTTGGTTTATCCACTTTTAAAAACCCATAACTACCATGACTTATCAAACCTTCTTGTTCCATATCATGTAGGGCCGTATCTATTCTATGATAGGCTATGTTGATCTCATTTCTAGACACTATCCTGTATCTATTCCCATCCCATAAATGTGTATACATTTTGCTATCATAAAGGATACAGTCCATGAAAATGATACCCCCACCCTTGTCGGGCTTCATTATTCTTATTTCTTTATTATTTCTGATCTCATACAATAAATCCCTCTCTTTTTTGGTTAAATTATCTCCAGACTTTATTAGATTACACTTCTCTCTTACTTCTTTTTCAACCACTTTTTCCAAATTTTTTATCTGTGGATGTAATGGTGGGTTGTATATACTTTTTTTCTTTAAAACCTCACCATCTCCCCCATTCCTTATATTGTTCGAACTTGGCCACATCACCTTAAAATTCACCTTTCTTAAAAAAAGTTTTATATCTAGCAGGCTTTTAGTCATATCTCCATTATTATTAGGTATGAACTTCAAGCCCTTGGAAAACAATGAAAAATGTTCCTTTTCTATTATTACACTACTAAAATTATAAATACTAAAATTGTCCCTAGTGTTGCAAACCTGGTTAGTGAGTCTAACCTCATCATCTATCGGGAGATCTGGGTCAGGGCTCAATAATATTTCCCCCTCCCCCTTCTGCCTCCCCTCCACTGAAAATTCACATTCTGTGGTCCCTGTTTCTTGATTAAACGCTCAGACCTTCGTAAAGGAGGGAAAGCTTCATCATATTCCTTGTCATTCTCCCCATAGTTTTCATCATGTTCATTGTATCCCATAGCCCCCACTTCCTCTGTCTCATTATTAATATCCAAAAATATATTGCCATAACTTTTGTATGACCCCTGAGGTTTGGGATAACTATTGTGGGTATTATATTCATGTACATCTCTTTCCATTTTCTTAATTTTTCTCTGGATGAGGTCATTACATCTCTGTTCAACATTCTTCCTAATATTAAGGTATTTACATTTCTCTTCATATACACCAAACATTAAATCCCTACGGATGCATTGGTCCAACTGCTCAATATCTCTATGCATAACCTCTAAAATTCTCACATTTTCTTTAATAATTAACTTAAGCATATCCAAACCACATTTATTAAAAATACTAATTAATTCTTTGTGGTAATTGGAGCCAAACATTACATTGTTTGGAAATTTAAAGACCCTTAGGCCTTTAGGCACAATTTCCTTCACAATACATTCATTGAGATACTCGTTCTCAATGACTAGTGCTCTAAATTTATACATTAAATTGTTGAGGTTATTTAACTTTTGTTTATATGTCCCGTTCACAACATTGGTAACATTATCATTAAGTCCAACAAAATCAATGCAAGGTTTGGAGCGTAACCATTCAAGACTGTCCATGGTTACATTGTTAGCTCCCAAATGGTTCACAGTACCTGTGGAATTGGCGTTGTCGCCATTGCCGTTGCTTCCAGCGTCTCTTTCTTGTGATGCCATCATGTCTTCCCCAAACAAGCAAGGCGTGTTGGAAGGATGAAACGTATTCTCTATTCCAGGGTCGCCGATCCTATTCCTTAGACCCATAAGCTCTCCTTGCTCACGTTCTCCTCCGTTAACACAATTCGGGCGACACCGATGCACACCTGGACCTTGTGAACCATTGTTTTTCTCCAATAAGGCTGAACTAAGTGGGGTTAAGATATTAATAAGTTCGGTAAGCTGGCCTATCCCCACGTCCTCGGAGCCTCGCATCTCAGTAGTGGAAGAGCTGTCCATCACGCTCCCGAAATAAACCAGTAACCACGTCCACAGGAACTGCCAAAACAACTACGAACTCTCCACCAAGACAGCAAACACGGATGGTAACTCTCACCGCTACAGAGACCAGTCTTGCACCACCGGACTGAAAACAATTTTTTATTGAGCACCAAAATCTAAAACCATGAACGCTTTAATAAACCTGCGTTTTCGTCACACATAGACTTCATCAGATAACACAATGCACCACTTCCAATACCCTCTTATAGTCACACTGATTAATTGATTGGTGTTTCAATTACATCTAATTAATATTTAAAGCAGAACAATGTTATTTATCCACAATAATATTTTGTCCTTAAATACAAAATACATATGAGATGTATAAAGAATCAATATGTGTATATATTAAATATATATAGAATATATGTATGAGAAGAAATTCCCTAGGTAGTTTAAAACACACTATGCAACAACTAGGTTAATAAATATGTTAATAAATATAAATATAAATATATAACACATTCTATAAATATTTTTAAAAACTATTTGTTTAAATAAAAACATCACTTTGTCCATCCAACAAGTTGGGGAACTACATAGTTAATATGTTACTATAGAAGAACATTATGAATTCATAAATATAAATAAATACTATTATAAAAAGACTGATAAAAATTCTTTCAAAATATTTTAAACACACAAACCATATAATAAAATAATATAGTGAAGACCTCTGGTGGCCAAGCCAAGTATGAAACATTTTTTATAATTTGGCTGCTCTTAATTTTAACAAAGGTAATATAGAGATGCTGTCGTTTAAACCAGGCCATTTATCTGCATTCAATGCCACTTGCCACCATAGCTCTCTATATTCTATCCTGGTCTCCCAGGGGCCCCCTCTAATATCTACTGGAATATGTTCAACAATTAGAAATTTAAATTTGTATTCTTTACAAAGTTTACTATGTTTGTATAGGGCATTACTCTCTTTCTTTACTGAAATCTCATAAACATGTTCATAAATCCGTTTTTTTAGGGCTCTTTCTGATTTACCAATATAGAAAGAGCCACATTTCTCACAATAAGCTAGGTAAACTATGCCCCTTGTGTCACAATTAAAATATCCTGTACTATATACCATTTTATTTCTACTTTGAATATAGTGTCCTTCCTCATTGGATATATAACTACATTGGGCACAGTGACCGCACTTATATGTACCCTTCTTATTATTTTTATTAATAACCTTGTTCTTTTTTTCCAAAATGTTTCCCATGTTCCTTGAATTTCTGTAGATTATTTTTTTTTTTTTTTTTAGAAATACTTGATATGTTTTCTATGTCTGAAAATGTTACAAATTTGTCCCATTCTTTGAAAAATATTTTGCTTATACCACTGTTTATATTATTATATTCTAACACCAGTGCTTGGGAATAAATATCAGTATCGTTCCTATTACTATTTTGTCTAGTGTCAAAAGTGGGATTATTTATAACCCCACTTTCAAACCCTTTGTATATAGGCTGAAACCTGTCCTTCCTTCCTTCTATTACCTCTATTTTTATTTTTTCAACAAAGTCTTCGGGGTAGCCTCTCTCCCAAAACATTTTTTCCAATAAATCACATTCACCTTTAAAGTCCTGTTCTGAACTTGTCATACGGCTACCCCTTACAAATTGTCCTTTAACAATGCTTTTCTTGCAATGTTTCGGATGTGCACTAGTGTAGTGTAGGTAGGAATTACAATACGTAGGTTTCCTATATACTTTAGATTCATAATGTCCTTCCCCTTTATAAAACTCAATGTCTAAATATATTAAACTATGTTCTGACACATGATATGTAAATTGTAAAAAACTTGTGGTGGAATTTAGATATTCCATGAAGTCAACTAACTGATCCCTTCCAGCATTCCAAATGATAACTATATCGTCCAAAAATCTCCTATACATAGTCCAACATTTATTATAAATGGAGTTAAGGACGTATTTTTCTTCCCAAAATGCTAGGATGAGATTAGCATAAGTGGGGGCACAAGCTGCCCCCATAGCTACCCCTTGGATCTGCTGGAAGAATTCACCTTTAAAGTAGATGAAATTATTGTTTAAGACCAAGTCCATAAGCCACAAACATGCTAACTTATCATTCTGACCCAAGTGTCCATAATCAAACACTATTTCCTCCAGCATATTCTTTCCTTCCCCATGGGGTATGGAGGAAAATAAATCCACTATATCAATGGTTAAAAACAAGACATTATCTTGCCATCCACAATTGTTTAAATCCTTTAATAATGCCCATGAATCTTTTAAGATGTTGGGTCTTTCCATCCATATAGGTTTTAACTTTTTATCCACATATTTGGCCAGGGTCTCTGTTTTCGAGCCTTCGGCTGACACTATGGGTCTCAGTGGGGGGTCCATAGGGTTTTTGTGGATCTTTGGTATCCCAAAGATAACTGGTACCTTTGGTTTATCCACTTTTAAAAACCCATAACTACCATGACTTATCAAACCTTCTTGTTCCATATCATGTAGGGCCGTATCTATTCTATGATAGGCTATGTTGATCTCGTTTCTAGACACTATCCTGTATCTATTCCCATCCCATAAATGTGTATACATTTTGCTATCATAAAGGATACAGTCCATGAAAATGATACCCCCACCCTTGTCGGGCTTCATTATTCTTATTTCTTTATTATTTCTGATCTCATACAATAAATCCCTCTCTTTTTTGGTTAAATTGTCTCCAGACTTTATTAGATTACACTTCTCTCTTACTTCTTTTTCAACCACTTTTTCCAAATTTTTTATCTGTGGATGTAATGGTGGGTTGTATATACTTTTTTTCTTTAAAACCTCACCATCTCCCCCATTCCTTATATTGTTCGAACTTGGCCACATCACCTTAAAATTCACCTTTCTTAAAAAAAGTTTTATATCTAGCAGGCTTTTAGTCATGTCTCCATTATTATTAGGTATGAACTTCAAGCCCTTGGAAAACAACGAAAAATGTTCCTTTTCTATTATTACACTACTAAAATTATAAATACTAAAATTATCCCTAGTGTTGCAAACCTGGTTAGTGAGTCTAACCTCATCATCTATCGGGAGATCTGGGTCAGGGCTCAATAATATTTCCCCCTCCCCCTTCTGCCTCCCCTCCACTGAAAATTCACATTCTGTGGTCCCTGTTTCTTGATTAAACGCTCAGACCTTCGTAAAGGAGGGAAAGCTTCATCATATTCCTTGTCATTCTCCCCATAGTTTTCATCATGTTCATTGTATCCCATAGCCCCCACTTCCTCTGTCTCATTATTAATATCCAAAATATATTGCCATAACTTTTGTATGACCCCTGAGGTTTGGGATAACTATTGTGGGTATTATATTCATGTACATCTCTTTCCATTTTCTTAATTTTTCTCTGGATGAGGTCATTACATCTCTGTTCAACATTCTTCCTAATATTAAGGTATTTACATTTCTCTTCATATACACCAAACATTAAATCCCTACGGATGCATTGGTCCAACTGCTCAATATCTCTATGCATAACCTCTAAAATTCTCACATTTTCTTTAATAATTAACTTAAGCATATCCAAACCACATTTATTAAAAATACTAATTAATTCTTTGTGGTAATTGGAGCCAAACATTACATTGTTTGGAAATTTAAAGACCCTTAGGCCTTTAGGCACAATTTCCTTCACAATACATTCATTGAGATACTCGTTCTCAATGACTAGTGCTCTAAATTTATACATTAAATTGTTGAGGTTATTTAACTTTTGTTTATATGTCCCGTTCACAACATTGGTAACATTATCATTAAGTCCAACAAAATCAATGCAAGGTTTTAAAGCGTTCATGGTTTTAGATTTTGGTGCTCAATAAAAAATTGTTTTCAGTCCGGTGGTGCAAGACTGGTCTCTGTAGCGGTGAGAGTTACCATCCGTGTTTGCTGTCTTGGTGGAGAGTTCGTAGTTGTTTTGGCAGTTCCTGTGGACGTGAATCCTGTCTATGAGCCAGCTAGCAATCCAGCAAGTTATGCAGGGGATTCTGCCCAGTTTGGTTCATAGGTTCATAGGTTTATACTAGGCTATCTGCCCTAAGGCATTTATAAGCCTAGCCCAAAGTTTTGTGGCTTACGCCACCCCTTATGTTAAAAAATACTGTGCCCATTAGTTTGTTGTGCCTCTGTCCAGCAGTGACACAGAGATGATTCCCGGGGTAAACCTACGATCTCCCATCCACCGGTCAAGATTTCTCTTGAACAGAGCCAGCGAGGTGCCCTGCCTCACATGGACTGGGATTTTATTCCACAGCATAGGGAGTCTATGGGTGACAAATCTATCCCTCCAGCATGTCCTATTTATATCCGTGCTAAGGTTTAAGTCGCTTGCTCTAGTGGATCTGGTAGATTTGGATTTTTTGAGGTGGAGCATGTCCATTAATTCCGGGTTGGACATGGCCTTGTATGTCAGGCACAGGTCACCTCTGAGCAGGCGGTATGCGACTGAATAGAGCTGGAGTTTCTTCGGTCTGGCAGCATATGACAGATTTTGGAGTCCCTTTATCCTTTTGGTGAGGAACTTTTGGGGTCTCTCCAATTGCTGCAGGTGTCGGGTGAGATACATCCTGAATGGGGCATTGTACTCGATCATTGGTCTGATAAGTGAAGAGTACAGGCGAACAATGACCTCACTTGATCTGGATGTGAATCCCTTCATGATCAGGTGGGCAATGTAGAAGGTCTTTCTAACCACTTTAGCAATGTGAGTGTCAAAAGAAAGGCCACTGTCAACCTGGGTCCCCAGGTCCCTGATAACCTCTTCTGTGCTTAATGGATTGCCACCTATATGGTAGCTTGGGGTTACCTTGTTTTTCCCGAAGGGTATGACTATACATTTTTGGCATTTAACTTCAGGCCATGGCTCTGGCACCAGTTATCAGTTTCCGTGAGACCCCTCTGAAGGATATCTATGTCCGATGTACTTTCCACTATGGCGCCCAGTTTGCAGTCATCTGCAAACTTTGTCAGCCATAGTCCTCCTATGTTTGCCTGTACTTCTGAGAAGTAGATGCCGAACAACAGGGGGCCAAGGACTGAGCCCTGTGGGACACCACTTGTGACCGGCTTGGAGTCTGACATGGCGCCAGCAACTCTAACCCTGTGGGTTCTGTCCTTTAGCCAGTTTGCAACCCATCTTGTGACATATGGGTTTACATTTAAGCTGGTAAGTTTCTCTATAATACCCGAGTGGGGTATTGTGTCGAAAGCTTTTGCAAGGTCAAGGTAGGCTGTATGGACTGCCTTTCCCTCATCAATGGCCTTGGTGACTGTTTTGAAGAAGTTGACCAAGTTCAAAAGGCATGATCTGCCCTTGACAAAGCCAAACTGGGTCGGGTCCAATGTCTGCAAGTCCCCTATGTCTTTGTTTATGAGTTCCATTATGATCCTCTCCATAGCTTTGCAGACCAGGCTTGTTAAGCTTATGGGGCAGTAATTTCCAGGGTCCGTAGAGGTACCGCCTTTGTGGAGTGGGACCACAGTTGCCGTACGCCACTCCTTGGGCACGTATCCTGTGGTAAGGCTAAGATTAAACAGCTGCCTTATATGCGGGTTTAGTTCCTCGTTGAGTTCGTATAGCACACAGCCGGGGACACCATCCGGTCCCATTGATGCTGTGTTTTTGGCTTTAGAGAGAGCAGCTTTCACCTGCGCATTAGAGATGTCTGGGAGGCTACACTCCGCTGGGATAGTTATCTCTCCTTTTGGGGGGGAGGGGATGAAGTTTGCACTGAACCTGTCTGCCAGTATGTTGGCAATGTCTGTGGGTTCAGTGATTTTGTATCATTTTGGACTAATTCTGCATATCTGGGAGTTTCCACCCAGGTTTCTAACATAGCTGAAGAAGGCCTTATGATTGTCTTTTGAATCTATTGCAATTTTTCTCTCAAATTTGGCCTTGGATGATTTTATGAGCGCTCGTATTTTTTTACTAATAATGATCAAGGGTGTCTTCTCTTTTATGGATTTTGCTCTATCATGTAATAGCTTTCTCCTCTTATTGTAAAGTTTGTTTATGGCTGGGGTCCACCAGACTGGACATTTGCCCTTGGTGGAAAGAGTCTTGGTTTTATTAGGGATTGCCTGATCCATGCAGTCCTGGAGGTGTTCGTAGAAGGCATTTGTAAGGGCTTCCGCAGCTTGGGTTGTGGTTTCCACTGGCTCGGGGGCCTTGAAGGATACCACACCAGTCTTGAGTAGTGTGAAGTTTGCTTTAGAGATGTTCTTCACTGTGGTCTTTTTTGTTTGGGGTGGGGGCGGGATGTGGATTTCCAGTGAGATAAGTTTGTGATCTGATCTCACCAATGAGGGATATACTTCCAGTGTGGAGCATTTTGTCCCCATGTTTGTGATGATGAGATCTAGTATATTTTCCTCTCTTGTGGGAACGGTGACTAGTTGTTCCATGGCATTTGAATTTATGAACTCCAGGAACCTTTGGGCTAGAAAGTTGGGGCTTGAGTAATGTTCCCAGTCTATATTCGGGTAGTTGAAGTCATCCAATATAATGGTGTTTGGAGATACATTTATACCCTCCAGTGTCTTCAGGAAGGCTGTGTGGGGTTCCTGAGTTTGAGAGGGTGGCCTGTAGCATGCTACAAATTGTAGAGCAGTTTTGCCTATGGTTAATTGCACCTGGATGGTTTCCGATGCTTCATGCATTGCCACCAACCTGGAGGTGTGGGTATCCTTGATGAATATGGATACACCCCCTCCTTTTGTGGTGTGGTCCAGGTTTTGGGGCCGGAACGCATGATATGAGGTAAAACCTGACAGTGCCAGGGTGCTCTCAGGAGCCTTGAACCAGGTTTCAGTCACAGCACAGACATCGATGTTCTCCATACTGAGAAGGGCCTCGAGAGCGTGCATTTTGAGATTTAGACTTCTGGCATTGAGCAGCATTACCCTTAGTTTCTTCCCATTTTTGTTTTCTAGGGTGGTAGGTTTAGAATTTGAGCCTTGCCTAAAAAAAGCACTATGGGGGTGGCAAGAGCCTTAGCCAATATCCGGAATCCCAGGGGTGACAGGTGCAAGCCATCCCTTGCGAAGCAGCATGGCTTGTCAAGTATGTCATCCCAGGCAGACAGACACTGGATCCCCTTTGAATGACACCAGAAATTAAGCCAATTGTTAAAGCTGATCATCTTGTCTCTATGTTATGGCATCATTCTTGGTGAAGGAAGGATACTGCTCAGGGTCAGGGTCATACCTGCCTGGGCTACATAATCAGAGAGCTCCTCTATGTCTCTTTTCATGTAGTCCAGGGAGGTACGTCTCAGGTCATTTACACCAGCATGGACAATGACTGTGTCATATTTGTACTTGCTGTGGAGTGACCCGAGTGCTTGTGTTATGTGGCGGATTCTAGCACCCGATAGGTGGCTTACTGTGACCCTCTCCTTGTTCAGCCTGGTGAGTGGGACGTCAGTGTGTCTGACTATGAAGTCACCTATGACAAGTATGTTTGGTGTTGTATTTGGCCTTAAGGGCTGTGACTGCTTTGCACACTGATTTTGTGGTTTATGTGTTGCCTGTGGTGTGTCATGAGGTGGCAGTTGCTTGGATGTCTGCTTTGGAGGCCTCTGCTGTTTAGGTAAATTTTTGCTCAGAGCCTCCGAGTATGACTTTGTGTGTTTATGTGTTTGATTCATTGTTGTGATAGCTTTATGTGAGACTGGTTTTGTGGTGTGTGTAGTTGCCTTCTCCTCCTGTCTGGTCTTGCCAGTCCTGAGTTGAGAGAGCTCAGCCTCCAGTTTGGCTAAATAGCTGCATCTCTCGCAAGTATTTGTGTTATGTGGGAGGAGGAGAGGGTTGTCAGTGTACATGAGGCAATTGTAACATTGCCTCAATATTCCCAAATTCACCAAATGGACAGGAGAGGACGCCAGCATCTGGCCCTTCGACATGCTAGAGAAATTTAGAAGTTAGGGGTGTAACTGAACAAGAGAGCACTTAGTAAGGAAGTGGGTACTCCTGGGGGGTTTTGCTAGTGAGGGACTTTGTATAATACAGAAGTGCTAAACCTGAAAAGAAGATGCTTTTAAGACAAGTAAAAGCTTTTAGGAACAAGTGCTGCACTTTTTAGTTAAGGGATATACTGTTTAGATTACTAGTAGAGCAGTTCTAAGGGAAAAAATGAAGAACAGACTTTATGGTGCCAGAAAAAGTTTAACCTTGTTAAACCAGTGCTGCCCGATGCTGCTCTAGTGGCAACTCCGCGCTAAATCGCGCTAAAGCACTCTAAAGCGTGCTTGATAGCAGGGGCTGGAAAGAGCCAGGAATTGACCCAAAACAGCCAATAAAACTACAGTTTCAAGTCAGTAACCACTCCCACGGGGGCAGGGAAGCAGCTCAATGTTTATCACTGCCACTGATCAACAGAGACTTTCCTTTAGCCCAAGCAAAAATGGCCTCACAGAAACTTACAAAACAGTTCAAGAACAGCAAGCCTGTAACTTGAACTTTTTTAAATCTCAGAAAAGTGGGAAAAAAGCAAGATTTTTTTTTGTTTTTGTTTTTTCAGAGATAGCAGAGGTTCACAAGTAATATCAAGTTATAACAGTGCAGTAAATGACCCCACACAAGAGTGCTAGGTCAAAGACAGAAAATATGCAAGTTTTGAGAAAAAACGATTTTAAAATTAAGTGCAAACAGGAAATTCAGTATACAGCTTTTGGCTGTGCTCTAAATACAGCTACTAATGCAGAAATCAAGTTTAACAAGCCAGAAAATGCTCAAACTAGGCAGCTATGCAGAAAAACTTATCAAATAAACAGAGGAAAAATACTTAAAATCTCAAAAGTGGCTCCTTTCTTCTCTCAGCGTTTTTTCCTCTTGGTGGGTGCTTCACCAACAGCCAACAAGCCTGAAAAGACGCCAAAACCACGAGGCAACTAGGTTTTAAGAGAGGAAGATGAAGGAGTTTTGGAAATGACCCCTTTTGGCCAATAAAACTACAGTTTCAAGTCAGTAACCACTCCCATGGGGGCAGGGAAGCAGCTCAATGTTTATCACTGCCACTGATCAACAGAGAGACTTTCCTTTAGCCCAAGCAAAAATGGCCTCACAGAAACTTACAAAACAGTTCAAGAACAGCAAGCCTGTAACTTGAACTTTTTTAAATCTCAGAAAAGTGGGAAAAAAGCAAGATTTTTTTTTGTTTTTGTTTTTTCAGAGATAGCAGAGGTTCACAAGTAATATCTAGTTATAACAGTGCAGTAAATGACCCCATACAAGTGTGCTAGGTCAAAGACAAAAAATATGCAAGTTTTGAGAAAAAACGATTTTAAAATTAAGTGCAAACAGAAAATTCAGTATACAGCTTTTGGTTGTGCTCTAAATACAGCTACTAATGCAGAAATCAAGTTTAACAAGCCAGAAAATGCTCAAACTAGGCAGCTATGCAGAAAAACGTATCAAATAAACAGAGAAAAAATACTTAAAATCTCAAAAGTGGCTCCTTTCTTCTCTCAGCGTTTGGTGAGGTTTGTCAACCATACCCAAGTTGGGTTTTGTATTGAACACCTTAGCTAGGTCCAGGTGAGTGGTAGTCATCATTTTCCTATCATCCATTGCCTTGGTGATCTTCTCAAAGATGTCCACCAGGTTTAGCAGACAAGACTTTCCCTTGACAAAGTCAAACTGGGTCACTGTCTGAAAGTTACCTATGTCTTTGTTGATCAATTTCATGGTCATTCATTCCATGGCTTTGTATATATTAGACTAATCAGACTAATGGGTCAGTAGTTTCTGTGGTCATTTGATAGTCCATCCCTGTGAAGTGGGATAATCATTTTAGTCCTCCATTCTTGTGGTACAAAGCCTGTGTTAAGGCTATAGTTGAAAAGTGTCTCAAGTGGTCCTAATAGGTAATGTTTCAAGCTATTTAGATGAGTACCAGGCCCAGCACATTTGGACCTCTGGTGGGTGTGTACCCTATCTGGTCAAGGGTATTTGTGTTAATAAAGTCCAGGAATTCTTGTGTCTGTGAGTTTGAGGCAGTATATGTTTTCCAGTATATAGAGAGGTAGGTAAACTCTCCTGTGAATAGGTCATTTGGTTTAATGGTGATTGTCTCCAGTAGCTCTAGGTATGAATTATAGGATTCATAGAACACAGAGGGCGACCTATAGCTTGTTGGAATATTGTATGCAACTTTGTCTACTGCGATTTGCACATGGAAAAACTTCAGGGCATCATCCTGTTTAAGCAGCCTAGAGTTATACCTGTTGCTAATGTAGATTGAGACCCCTCCACCTTTTATCCTTGTCTGTGCAGTTGATGATCTAAATGTGATGTTTTATCCTTTTTTTTTTTTTTTTTGAGAGATGACTGTTTAAACTGAGCAAGTGACAAGATGGTCTGTTACTTTCACCCATATTACCCCCACCAAGCAGTAATAGCCATGTCTTTGCACAATTCAAAGGTCAGATTGTGATAAAACAGGATGACCACTGAGCAAATAGAAAGAGGGTCAGTGACAGTTACTTTCATTCATTCAACCCCAATTGCCACCCAGTATTTATAGCCATAATGTCTGATGGCCATGTAATATATTTCACCTTTATTCATGCCTCTCCACTTCTTACCACAGGAAGTTTGTACACAGACTAAAATAATGGAGGGAGGCCCCAAAACAGGGACATATTTTAAATATTGCTCTTATAAACATAGAAACTTGCTTGAATAACAGCATTTGTGCTAGCATGCATATTCTGAAAGATATGAAGTCTGAAACTCAAATGCATGTCAATATTTAATGACTTCAGTTCTTGGTGATTTGCCAAAAAACCACAAATTTTATCATGACAAACCAAAAAATGATGCAAAATCTGGACATGCTGCAAAAATCAGGACAGTTAATAAGTATGCCTTTGATCAATGCAGACAAGTTGCCACATATTATAGTATTCCACGTTGCTCTGCATAAATCACAAAGACAGAATTATTGTAGAAAATATTTGGTTGATCATTGCCAGCATCACTATAACATAATATTTCTTACTTCACTGCTTCTGTCTGTTGGCGTGGGTCTATATCACCTTGCCAAATGATGAAAAGAGCGATCGCTCTTTCATCGATCTGACAAGGTCTAAACCCCTAAAGAGCAAAGACACGGCACATCGATTTTTTCCCAGGGAAAAAAATCAGTAGGCCGTCTTCGGGACTTTGCCATTTCCTCCACTATGGTACGATCTCAGAGTTGGTATATGTAAGTACAGGGGCTGTGGAGGGCAAAGCCCTTCACATTGGAGGGTGTGGGGGGGGGTCAATGCCCCCCACTTCATTCTGTATTTTTTGCGGAGTAGCAAGTTGTTTCCCTGGGAAAAAAAATCACCATTCTGTGTCTTCGCCTTTTAGGGGTTTCGACCTTATCAGATCGATGAAAGAGCATTCACTCATTTCATCATTTGATAAGGTAATATAGACCCCTTGGTGTGACTCCCAACATGCCTCTCAGCTGTCCAGAATTCTTCAGTCAGTTCGTAAACACAGACATTGGAAATTCCTACATCTCATTTAATTTAAAAAAAAATGCATCGTGTTGATGCAAAACCTCAATCCTACCTGCCAGACTACGTCTGCCTTCACACCTACACTTGAGCATTGTAAAGTCTTTACTCCATTATCTTGAAAAATTTAAAGTCTAATGTAGTGTTGCTTGATTTGAATGGTAAAGTCAAGTAGAGCAACTCCCCCTTGGGTGCCTTTCATGCCTTGAGCCATGTCACAGGGCACTTTTATTTATGTACGTATGTATTTATTGTTTAGAACAAAGAAGTTACTGTATTTCAGTGCTCTAAAAATAATTAAATAAATAAATGTGGAAAGAGTTCCTTTACAAGAATGGTGCCCTGGGTAGCTGCCTGCTTGGCCTATGCATAAAGCAGGACCTGGTAGTATGCAAGAAACATATCCTGCTGTGTTAAAGAAAGCCACTTTACTGTTTAAATATATGTAAATGTATATATATATCTTAATAACAATATGTATTATGTTAGTACAACTGTACCTTATCTTGCTATTTGTTCTGTACAAGTACTGCATTGTATATTTATATTGTTTTTGTATTCATTATCTCAATGTCTTTTTTAATAACTGAATGCATATTGTGTATCTACATTGTTGCTGACTTTTATCTAGGCTAATAGTTGAAAACAATTCTTGGACCAGCTCTCCTGCCAGAATAACAAAGTAAGCAAGCAAATAGATAGATAGATAGATAGATAGATAGATAGATAGATAGATAGATAGATAGATAGATAGACAGACAGACAGACAGATATATAGATAGACAGACAGACAGACAGATAGATAGATAGATAGATAGATAGATAGATAGATAGATAGATAGATAGATAGATAGATAGATAGATAGATAGATATTATTTCTTTATGGAAAATAAATAGAGTTTTTTTTCCATCGGGATGCTCTATAACCTTTAAATCCTCCTGTGAGATATAACTGCTGGCAGAAAAATTATCTTCCAAGAAAAAATATTTTAGCTGTGCAGATCCAGCAAATTTAAAGGAAGGTAATGTCAGTTTTTTGAAGATAATTTTGAAGAACTGTGAGGGAAAAGTAGGTCTCTTGGGGATGACAGGTGTTATTTGTACAACTCCTTCAAGGAAGGCTTTAGAAAATCTGTATGTTGCATCAAAACGCAGACAATCAAGAGCAAAAGGACAAAACACAGAACAATGAATGCACTCAAACAAGCATCTTTGCTGGACATCCCCCATCCATCCATCCATCCATCCATCCATCCATCCATCCATCCATCCACAAACCCGTTTTCCCATTTTTGCACATGGGGTTGGGGTTTCACTTCAACAGTGACAATCATCTAGAGCCAAGATACCCAAAATAGTTATATATACCAACTTCAAAAATGCACTGCAATGGGGGTAGAGGAAAAAAAAGACCTTGCTGTACCACATTCTCATGTAACACATTACTGGCTTTATAGTGCTGCTAAAAGAGCCAATAACACATAGACTGAATGTTCTGTGTTTCAGCCTTCTGTGGTTGATCTTTTGGGTTTCAGTATTGTTAGCTTTCAATGCACTGAATGCATTCTGCCCTGAATACAGCACAAGTGCCCAGAGTTTAATTAGAGTCTCAGACATCTGACGGGCAGACTGAGGAGGATGGGTGTGCCTATCCTGGAGGGGGTGGAGAGGATGGGTGTACATATCCTGGAGGGGGCAGGGGAGGATAGGTGTGCCTATCCTGGAGGGGGCAGGACAATGATGCTGGAAGGAGAATTGTTCACAACAAACACCCAGAAAAGCAGGCAGGCAACATGTGGAATGCACTTTTAATGCTGAAATGTAGGGAATATACATGCATATCTTTAAAAGATCTGGTTTTGCCTTTGTATTTAATATGCACAATAATATCTTCCAGCCAAGCAAATAAGATGTTTGTATCCCACAAGAATGTAACAATTTGCCTCTAACATCTGTATTATGAGATTTAGTTCCAAGCCATACAAATCTTAGTACAATTTTCAATGCACCAGTCCTTGTAGTAGCCTCAACAGATCACATTTCAATGTATGTGTTCCTGTGTCATCCATAGAAGCAACTAATTTCTTATTCTATTATATTACAATTAGGAATACAGAAGTATGTTTTCTGAATCTGTTCCAAGATAATTAAGTGCATTTACATCATGTATAAACTTTCTTCCAATGCCTGTCTAATCATTCTGGATTTTTATCAAGATAATGGCTGCTAATGGCATAGTATTTCCATTTTTATCAAATGCAAATAAAGAAACAGCAGCAGGACCATCTTATTATAGGTATTGCATAGATCTTGTCTACTTAATGGCATTTTGTACATTCAGTTGTCTTGACAGCAACAGAGTCTACTGGCCTTTACAATATCCTTAAATGCATAATAATGTAGTAGACTTGTGGCTGGGCTTAAAAAGGCCCCCTTGGGTCTCTAGTTTAGTATTCTTCTATGCTATCATGCTCCGATGAAAACTGGACACACTGTCCATTTTAAATTAAAAAGCCATATCGTTCCTCTATATCAGTTTTGCGTGAATAAGATTTCCCCAAAGACAAGGTAAATAAATTACCCATATAATTCAATGCTGCCAGAAAATAAATGTTTTCTGATGTGCACCATAAGAAATTAGAGCAAGATATCTCCCTATCAGAATCGTGAGATGAAGGTGAGATATATCTGCCTTATGTAAAAATCTTCCTTGTCACAACATGCATCAGCGTAAGATTTTCTGTTTTCCTTTTTTCCCCTCCTGAACCTTCAAATATGCTTGCAAACTTTTGCATCTCAGTGTTTTACCTATGGACCTAAGTCGGCCTGAGACAGGTATTGACCTGAAGTTGTTGCTTTAATGCAGTTTCCTGAACAATATCAAAACACTTTCTATCAAAGGACTTATATTCAAAGGAGAGATGAAAACAAAAATCACAGAAACAATTAGATACCAGAGTAGTGGGTCTAGACTGGAAGACTATTAGTGATTTGCATTCCCCCTTCACAAGTGAAACATTTCGAACGGGCATGATCTCAGAGGATACTAATATAAGGTACTAGTGAAGGTGCCACTAAAGTGTTAGCTTTTTAGCTGCTCTGAAGCTAATGAGAAGACCGTTGGTACTTTGGAAGATGATTGCATATCCCTGTGTATGTAAATCATTTGAGAATTAAAGAATTAATGCCTTCCTGAGCAGAACTGGTACATTTATTTATTTTTTTTTTATGTTTAGTAACTTGGCAACCTTAGAGATGAATCTTCTTTGCCAGGTTTAAGTATTTTTCCTTTCTTTGCCCTTTTTGAGATGCAATAACATCCATGAGTGACATAAATGAATAAAAAACTGTCTGAAACACAGAGATGTTTGGTTAAAAGGAGCAGTAATGGCCTATCACAATTAAATGATTATTTAAAGATTGATTGCAGGTCTCTGAAGAAAAATAATAAAGACTAAATGAGAACAGGCCACTACACAGCCAAAAAAAAGCACGAAACAAGGCCATTGATGTGGAATACAGTGCACTTCAAGTACTGAGGGTACCTGAAGAAGATGCCAAGAAATACTATCTTTATAAAAGTGGCTTGTGCGTGTGAATGTGTCAAGTTACTTGGAACGCCGGCATGAATTAAAAGTAAAATGTTTAGAAGACTGCAATTTAAAACTGTGATCAGCATGAAGAAAAGGCAGATGGGATAAAAGCTCTCATGATTTAGTGTTAGTGTGACCTTCTCCCAAAGAAGACCGCAGTTTCATTTAAACAACATAGTGCAGTAAGAATCAAATCTGCAGACAGTAATTTAAAAGTCAAGACTCTGCAGCCATGTTGATCAAGTTGATTGTTACCTTGTATCACAGGTGACAGTGCCAGTGAGGCATGCTACAATCCACATGTTATACAAAGAGATCAAATCACTCCCAGCCTCACTGGTCAGATCATTGCACATGGCTATGTTGAATTCCATTTACACCACAGCTAAGGGATAACACTTAACACAGATATGAGACATGTACAGCATATTCCCATCTTTTCTTATTTTTTTCAGTTCTTATCCTTCCATATATATTCCTGCATTAACCCCACCTATGCATATAAGTCTTATCTTTTCATAGTCTTCCCTGCACCCGTCCATCTACCAGTATCAATCCCCTTTTGTTACTTTTATTGTTTCCTGCATATATTTTGCTTTTCCATTTCATATTCTCAGAGCTTCCTTTTACTCAAATACCTACATCTTGTGGTATACCTACATCTTGGTACTAAAATTATACTTCAAGTGTAACCTTCCATAAAACTGCATTGGAAGCTGTGTTATGTTCCTACTTGTTGTTCTTGCTATAAGCCACTCTGTGCTCTATTTTAAGTTATGTTTCTATGTATATTTTATTTTTATATTATCACTTATCACAGGTTCCATTTCTAAATGGGCTTTGCCCACCTGGGCTAGCTGGTTAACAAGATGTTATTAAGTAAATAAATAAACCAATGAATTGCAGTCCTGTTTTCCTAATAGAGTAATGCAGGTCATCACACCAATAAAAGCCCACAGCCTTCCATATGACTCTCCAGCAATGAAGTCAAAGCCCTGACTTCTGCTGAACCCCATGCTTTTGATCATCCTGATTTCAGCCATACTGTAAACAAGTAGTAACTCCAAAAATGTTATCACAGGATCTGTATGTTTAGATCCCCCTCCCTGTTCTGCACTGCTTGGTCCCCTTCCCAGCAAGGGCCAATGTCCCTCTGTACAAATATCTATTTTCCAGAGTCCTAAGGAATCCAGCTATGTCCCTCCCAATATCATTACCAGGCAGGCATTTAGTCTCACTGAACCCTGTTCCCCAAAACAAATTTCACAGCTTAAGAATGGAGTTTCTCAGCAGAAGCTATGTCTCTTTCTCTCTCTCTCTCTCTCTCTCTCTCTCTCCCTTTCCTTTGTGGGATTTCCATGCTGAAGGATTACAGAATTCTTCTTGGTTTCCTCTGCTGGTACCTCTAAAGAGCTTCCCCACCTGCATTTCACAGCAGCATATGAATTGAGAAAAGATGCGCTATTTTGAGTTTATCTTGTTAAATCAAAATTTCTTTCCACTCAGCAGTGATCCTGTCTTTGCAAGTGCTGAAAGGGCTTCTGAAGGAAACTTCCTGTCAGGAAGCTGGATTTATTTGGTATACTGAATAATGGTTCTACTTTCCTTGCATCACTTGTGGTGCCAAGTTATCTGTATATATCTGACCATTCTGCATCTAGTCTTTTATTGTTTTTTATAGCCCTTTGGGAGAAAATGTATGAACAGAGTCTAAAACTGCAGCTGCAGTATGCGTAAATTACATTTATTTACATGTATTTTTTCTGACATATCAATCATTCGTTTATTCGTTTGTTCATTTTTATACTCATTCTCCCAATTCTTGCTTTATACAGGTTAGGCTTTCAGGGTAGATGGAGCCTATTTCAGCACTTAATGGCTAGAAGGAAGAAAAACTAATCTTGGAAAGAGTGCCAGTCCATTGCAGGACGCATTCACACATGCACTCAAACATGGCATGCACTACTTATGTGCAACTCAGAAGGATGTAAACTCACTTATGACATGCCTTAGCGATGACAGAGAAAACCAAATCAGCAGATTCTGCACTTAAGACACCACAAGCAAGAACCAAACTGGAGTACTAAGCACTCTGAGAGAGTAACATTAACCACTGCACTACTGTGCCATCTATATATGAATGAGAAAGGATAATTAAAAACATAAAGGTTAAATCTTTATCAGCATCAACTCCCTTTTTCCATTTTGTACATGGGGTTGGGGTGTCACATCATGGGTTTGGGGTGTCCAAAAGTGACCATCACCTGGAGTCAGTGTTCACATTGATGAGTGTCTTGTCCTAAATGTTAAACATCGCACTAGAAATAATAAAGTAAAGAAGACTCTGCAAGGGAAAATTGAAAACTTCAGCAATCTTCTGTCTGTAACATCTCTTTAAACTCTGCAAGAGATGTGATCAAGCCTGAATTCTACAATTAATTAATGTTGTGTAGTTAATAGCTCACAACCATAAACAGATAACAACACTGATAAGTTTTTCTCTACTGCAAGGCAATGAAACAGCCAACTCATTCATTCTCTGATTATGCAGTTAATTAAATTCAGGGTTGTCAGGAAGCTGTACATTATCTTGGCACTCAATGGGTACAAGGCACAGAAACTAGTTTTGTATTTAGTATCAGCCCGTTGCACCTCAAAATAAAAGGTGTACAGAGATTTTAAGTTAACTCAGGTCATTATTGACTAAATGCACAAAAGATAGAGACCCCTGCAAATTTGATAAACTAGATTAACAGGCATATAATCAAACATTAATCTACGTATGTAACAATGATTATAAGTATAATTTACCAATCTATTGAAAATTATTTTAATCTGCCTATGATGTAACCATTGTCATGCACATCATAATGGCCTACATATGAATGCTGTCAACAAAGCAAAGCAGGGTTAGGAGGGTAGCCTAATAGTTAAGGAGTTTGCCTTACAAACCTAAGGTGCAGGGTTTGAGTCTCACAAAAGATAATTGGCTAGGCTTAAAATGGCTCACAAGGATAATTAGCCTAGTACTAATCTATGAACCTAAACATATTAGCAGTCTATATCCCTTGTATTCCCACAATTCATTGCAAGATTTAATCTAATGTCATGTCACACTGGTGTACACATCTCTACAAATATATATATATATACACACTATAAAGACAATACAAATGTCAGTAGTTACTGTCTAGAAGAATGCACATCTCTAAACATGCATATTTCTCTGTTGCTACAGTTCACTAACTTATCCACTTTCCTTTAATCAAGTCTATGTTAATATTTTTAATAAGTGCTTGCAGAAAATATACTCTACATCAAGATGCCTTAAACTATACCTGAGCTGTGGCGGATAAGGGTCAGCTTAGATCAGCCCACTTGTGCAGTTAACAAACAGTAAATAAATAATAAAGACAGGCCTTTAGCCTAGTTCTCTACTGACAAGTTCTTTTTGGAAATACAAACATCAGATAATGGTTGAATGTCATTAACAACTTAAGAGTCCTTCACATCCTTTTAAGGCAAAGCCTAACACAGTTTCTTATAAAATTCTCCTCCTTATGTAGGCTTATGGGAGGAGCGAAATGTAAATGTGCATGTATGCAGAGCTCATTATATGTAGCCAAGTAGACAATACGTTTTAGTTTACAAAGCACTTTGAGCTAAGACTGTCCTCTGTAAAATGAAAGTTATTTCTTCTTTGTTTTACAGCTGACATAGAAATAAAAAAATGTGCATTCAATCAAATGCCATGTTTATGCATTTTTACAGTTTATTCAGTGCTTCCTCCCATCTAATTATGTGTACTTCAAATCAATGAACTGAAAATGCAGTGATTGAGACAAGCCTCTAAGTACAACCTTGACAATTGGATAGGTGACTGTAAATTCACCCCAGGTGTGGCACCTATGTCCCTCCTGGATAGGGGTAGTCGGTGCTGATTATAGAATTGCTCTGCTAACAACAACCATCTAACTATGGCCAATTAGGGTACATAGATTTTTTTTTTTTACATGGCTAGGCTTGTAAATGCCCTAGGGCCATTAGCTTAGTAACCTGCTATGCACCTATGAACCTATGAATATACTTTCTCTCACACATAAGCAATGTCTTCACTGTTCTCTTACAATAGAAATTATATGAGTAAGGCTGAGTCATCAAATAAATCATGCTGTACGGCAGGAGGTAAAAATGAGATTGAGCTATAAATCAAAGCTATATCTAAAGGCAGCTTAGACATGCTCTGCAGGGTGGTTATGTATTTAAGGGATGGACAGGTACACCTCTGACCAAAATGCCACATGACCAATGGTCTAGTCCATTAGAATGGGTGAGGGTGCTCCATATGAATGAGTGAATGTTGGTTAAATAATCAGTTAGATGACTGCCAAAAGTATCAAGAAGAGGAGTTTGCTACCCATCTACCTTTCTAGTGTGATTAAAAACTTCTTGAATAGGGAGTGAGTGATAGGTGACTGCATGTTGCTGACATGGGTGAAGATGCTAGAGGCTGCTAGAAACTGGGAAGGAAAAGAAAATGTGTACCCTTGTTACATTTCTGTTCAGCCCTGGAGAGACAATAGTTCACGGAGAGGGTGGCACAGGCCCATGATTGATAATAGGTTTGCTCTGTATTGCTCGTATAGCGTTTAGTTTGGATATTTGATGGTGACTGACTTTGTTTTGGTCTGTACCGACAAATGCCTGCTTACTTTACACACTGTAACATTAATATTCTAAATCCCTCAGACTCATTCTGTAGTCTGATTTCTTCTCACATGTACTTATTTATTTATTTATACTTGTATAAATGTGAATGATTTTCTTTCACATTGTGAAATACATTAAAAGTATAGACAAAATACATAAATATAATTACAATTATAAACGTAAGGAATACAATAACAGCAAGGACATGACATTGTGCAAAGTGCTTCAGAAATTGACACAATTATTAAACAAATTTTGAATAGAATAGTTTGTATGGATCTTAAAAATGCAATCAGCATTGAGAAAAACTATATCTGTACTTGCTTAATACCACTTTTCCTACTCTAATTAAAGGGTTTTAATTTAAAGAGAATAAAGATGAAGAAGGAATGTCATGGTAAAAATTATTTCTTTAAGCATTTCATCTACCTAATAGCCATTAGAAATAAGCAAAAAGCTGCTGAACATAATGCACTTAAAAGTGGTTGTGACTTAATTTTTCAAGGATAAAGACAGCAGCATTGCTGAAGTCTGCCTTAAATGCCTACCCCAAGAAAGAGGTACCTGACCCACAGCTACCACTATAATGAGATCCACAAACAAGGATGCAGAATAAATAAGAATGCTGCAACTAATTTGGAAAAAGGCACTGGGTTCTAACACAGGGCCACTGCCAAGCAATGATACTGTATATATGTGCCCTAATAGCTTCTGCAAGATATGCATGCTGAATACCCTGCCAGTGGTAGGCATGAGTGCCTTTCATCTGGATCCACCTACAAATGGTTAGATCTCCGTTCTTCTTTCAGAACCAGCAGCCATTTGCTACATTAACATAGCTGCCTTCCATGCCCTAGTTACAGCCTGTGAATCATTTTCAGTAGGACATTGACAGTGGTAAAGAACCAGCAGGACAGTCCAGAGGCTAAACTTTTTCAGACTACCACAGCTGACATGGGCATCACCTGTTACTGGTGACATAAGGTAACACTTTGTGTGTACAGCAAATCCCGGTGATGGCTCCCAACACTTTCAGTACCTTTACTCCTCCTGAAATTAAGTGTGTATTATGGATGGTACTGCTCAGCTGCTGAGAAATAAATATCATTCTCAGTGTGAATGAAGATCGAAGGCCTAATGCAAAAGTTAAAACTACACAGCACAACCCTCAAATATCTGAATGCTGTTCCATTTCAAGGACTCAGTAGTAACTCAGGAAGTATGTAATTGGATATGGACTGCATAATTAAATGCTACACAAAGTGCATTTCATCTTTCAAGCACATAACGATAAAATTCCAGCATTATTAAAAATTGCCAGAGCACTGAAGCACAATCCTTCAGTTTTATGCAAAGCATGCTATCAGCAGTATGTGCAATCCCATGCAAAGCATTGCAGCACATCCTTCAGTTTTATGCAAAGCATGCTAACAGCAGCATGTGCAATCCAATGCAGAGAGAGCATTGCAGCACATCCTTCAGTTTTATGCAAAGCTTGCTAACAGCAGCATGTGCAATCCAATGCAGAGAGAGCATTGCAGCACATCCTTCAGTTTTATGCAAAGCTTGCTAACAGCAGCATGTGCAATCCCATGCAGAGCATTGCAGCACATCCTTCAGTTTTATGCAAAGCATGCTAACAGCAGCGTGTGCAATCCCATGCAGGGCATTGCAGCACATCTTTCAGTTTTATGCAAAGCATGCTAACAGCAGCATGTGCAATCCCATGCAGAGCATTGTAACACATCCTTCAGTTTTATGCAAAGCATGCTGACAGCAGCATGTGCAATCCCATGCAAGTAGCACTACAAAGAAGTTGATTGTAAATCAGTGTTGCTCATGCTGTGGCATGCGATGGCAAACAAAAATTTCAAGGCAGGTTATCATGACCTGAAGTAAAATTACTAAGGTATAAAGCTACTAAAAATGACATTAACCAACAGTTATTGAAGGCAGTTTAGAAAAGTACAGTCATCGTATAATCTCTAACCAGCTCAGTTCTTTCTCAGTAGCTCAACTGGTAGTCTACTTGCTTTTGGTGTAGAAGGCCGTGGGTTCTATTCCCATAACACACAGTAGGATTTTTTCATCTGCAGTACAACATAACAGGGGTCCTATACTCCTGAGTGTGCCATCATTTGAATAAGATGCTAAACTGAGTCTCTGTCTGCCTGAGTTGGTGGTAGCTCAAGTGGATACAAAATATGCCACAGCACCTATCAAAAAGAGTAGGGGAAGTTACCCAATGCCCTGGCCAAATTTCTCCTAGTCAGTATGAATACCACCTTGTGGCCTAGTAGATCTAACCTGGGCAGCAAAGAATAAATAAATACATGAAAAATGACTAACAAGTAACTAGTTTTATTGGACACAATGAAAAGAAACAATCCTATCTCTTATATCCAAACTTTCAATGTACCAACAGCTTCTAGTGGAAGCCTTTTATTCTTGTGGAGTATTTTTTCTATTCTAAAAATTACAGTAAATATCAACACAAACAGAAAATGTCTGTCTCAGCATTTCCAGGTTAGCTCTAATCATTCAGTCGTTTATTCATTCTATATCTGCTCCCAGCTACTCTATTTAATCATTCCCTCCTTCTGTACAGCTCCATACAGCAGTATGTGACACAAAAGAAAAATCATACTGCTTGCAATTAATCATACATACTGCAGCTCCATCCCTGAGCGCCCTATGCATGAAGCATACTTAATTTCTGTCTTTAAACTCCTTATGACAATAATACAAAGACATCTACAACTATGGATTACTGTTCAGAATCTCAGGTTCATCAAACACAGCTCACCCTCCTGCTTAAGATACCCTGTGCACCCATTTCCACTGGGAATCAATATCCTGAATTAACTCTTTAACTGTTTGCTCTCCAGTTACAGTTTCTCTCTAGGTACAGCTGCAGTTCTAAACTCCATCAGGCCAAGCCTCACAGCATAGCAGTATTTAACTTTGCATAGACTAAAAATCTTAGTTCAATAAAAGTAGCTAACATTTCACCAATCAATTCAAAAAGGATATGTCCATCAGGATTTTTAGGACAGCCTTACAAACATGAGAAATGTGACACGACCAGCATTCAGATAAGCACTTGCTGTGCTGTTTTTAAGCCATACATACAAGTACCTAATTCAGCCATATCTGATCACCCAAAAGGGCAGTGCACTGTGGGTAAGGATTTAAGTATAAAGCCACAGACATAATTTGCAAAGACTAGAAAAAAGCAGGGAGAGCAAATGTGGTGTGGGGTTGCCCACATCTCAAATTATGGTTCCAGAATATTCCAGAATATTAGATTCATCCCCAGGCATGCAGGGACATGGGTTCTGTTAACAAGAACAGGATTGTAGAAGGAAAAAGAAGAGGAGAATCGCCACCAGAATAAGCAGATACTGAGGTAAGTGCAACCAGTATAAGATTTAATGCATTCATTAATGTGTAAATCAAGTAAGTTAAGTAATCCTTCTGCGACTTTTTCAACTACAACTCGGCGCAAAATGGCAGAAATATAACATGTTATACAGAAATGGGATGTTACTGTGTAAATTGTGGTGTAGATTACAGTATCAGTCAATGTCTAGCAACCTGCAGGTAACAGGTAATAAAACAATACATAATTAAACCTTCTTTATGTTTACTAGACTGATGTCCATATCTACAAATCTGAAGAGGTTTATAAAGTAAAACATGCAGAAGACAGACAAGGAGATGAGGTACATGGGCATGGAACCAAGACTGGAAAGGATGAGAGGGAATTATCAACAAAAAGGAAAAAAAAGTAGAGCTTCCTTGTGAGAAGCCGGGTAACTGGGGGGGGGGGGGGGTACTACAGAGCTTGGTACCAAGACTGAACACATTGGGAAGGTAGGAGGTAGATGGAACTTAGATTAACTATGTGGTGTGATCTAGGGGTAAAAATACAAAGTTACAAGAGGAGGAGGCGGAGTTAAAGAACACCTTTGTGAAAGATGCTTATCATCCCTAAACTTAATTATACGATATAGAGAGCTGCGGTGGTGGTGCTGCGGTAGCGTTGTTGCCTCACAGTAAGACGTTGTCCTGTTCGATTCTTCGCTAGAGCGTCTTCAGTGTGGAGACATGCATGAATGGGTATACCTTCGTTGAAGGTTGTGCATCAGGGCCGGCAACTCGGCACGTAAAAATCTACTGCCAATCATTAGCGGACCGGAGTTCCACTGTGGCGACCCCTAATCTGGAAAAGCCGAAAGACACAACAAGTGTGAACAAGCTAAAGCAAAAGCTTGCATAGTTGTGGGTTATAAAAGTACCTGATAGGTACTTACTAGGCCTGTGGTCAGTTTCCCAAATGCTTCAGATGACTGTCTGGGTAAGTGACATACTCAGAAGCACACCGTAAGCAAATGAAGGATGAAGGACTCATGCAGTGGTCTATAGGACACAGCATGCTAATATCTCATAGTCTTAATTCCGTACACGAATGAGTAGCATCTGATACAATTAGTTGTCTAAAGCATATTCTCTGACATGGAACATGCCAACATTTTTTTACCATGTAATTACACCTCTAAATTCCAGATATGGAGAGCTACACTTAATACCCTCCAAACTTTGATTAATATCTCCCAGGCCAAACAGAAGAACAAATTTTAGAAGTAAACAAAAAAGTAACGGTTGACACAATGCATCTGCCCACTCTTTGACTACTTGCTAGCAGAGCAACTTGTCTTTGCCATAAACACATGGCAGTACCAGCTATAGGCAATACATAGCCCTCATACATCCCCCAGACCTCAGAGAGCTGTGACTAATAGAGCACCCCCCCAATCCTCCATGACAAGTAGGCCATAATATACAGCAGATATGTTTTTATATTGCACTACTCACTCACTCACTGACTCACTCACTTACTCATTAGCAATCACTTATATATTTATAGCTACAGTTAGGTGTGCAGGTGAATAGAGAGCCATGTCAGATGTAGATGTTAACTTATAGCAGTCCCCCACACTGATCCCTCACACACACACACATATGAAGCTATCTAACATGCAGATCAAACAATATCAATGATTGCTGACCAGTCCAGTATCAGACTTTCGGGTTGATAGCAGATGTTAAAGTGCACGACAAGGCGATGGAGACTTGACGAAGCAGATGTTACTCTTCCATTGTGAGGACACTGGTTAAGGCCACACCTAAAATACTGTGCATAATTCTGGGGGTCCCCAGGACAGACAATTTCATCAAATGAGCCTGGCTGATGGCGTGAAGAGTCAAGTCAATTCAATAACTAGGTTTGTGAGACGTGAAGTGATCACACTGGACACTTACACAAAATAAGACAGATTAGAGTAAGGAGACAAAAACTAGTTTCAATGTCAGCCAATCTGAAGATGCAAGTAACATGTAAGAGCTAGGCAGAGAATAACAAAAAAGAGGAAAAGGGTTTGAGTTAAAGAAATCTTTTTTTACAGTGAAAGTAATGGGAACCTATATTTATATGCCGGAATGAGGCAGCTGCACAGGGGCCGTGTGCAATAATCAGGTAACCTCATACTCTGAGTTTGTTCATAAGCTTTAAGTGTACTGCTTATTGCAGTCCGCAATGTGTGAAAAAGTGACAAAGCTGCAGTTCAGCAAACATCTCAGCTAACATGCATAATTTAAACAGCCAAGATGTTTAATTTTGCTTTTCTAATTTGACTTAAAAGCATGTTTTGCAGAGTTATATAAAGCTGCCTAGCATTTCATGTAAGTACTCAAATAAATATAACTCCTTCAAGTAATATAATGAGACATGGGGTGAGACTTCTATACTGCCAAAATGCCATCTTTCACAGAGACCACTAAAATATAATTGAGCCTGCCTATTCTGGTACGTGCTCCATTCGGCATGAAGTATACAGGTCACACTCAATCAGAAAGAGCAGTCAAGGTTCCCCAGTGCTTGAATCAAATTTCATGTATTCCATTTTAGCTAATACTATTGAATAATATGCAGATATATGGCTTGATTTTATTGGATGCCTATTTTAATCTGCCCTTTCCCACTAAAGACAGGCCATATAGTTTAGTCGTTCACTGTTAGGAAATTAAATAAGCAGAAAAAAATACCAAAACAAAAAAAATTACAACGTAGTGGTTATTCTAACAAGTATGTAGCTGTTTTATTTCTTCTTCATGTACTTTTAAATCTTGACTTCTGATCTATATTCCATCACTTTAAACTTTGTATACCAAGTTCCCGCTAATGTATCAGTAAAATATTATTTTCTACATCAGCCATAAATTATCCCTCAAGGTACCACCTGTACAGGTCCCCCATCTTGACCCTCCTTTTCAATTCTACCCCTTCAACCTGCTCTCTGACAACAGATGACCTATCACTTTCTCATGTTTTCTCTTCTCCTCTCTTTTTCCCAATGGATGTTCTAAGCACTAAGAGTTCCACTGCATATCACATTGACCTATATCCTAGTCATGACTTTGGTAACTCTTCAGTGGTTATTCTCACTCAGTCTAATCTCATTCTCTGTATTGTCACCATCAGTGGATGCAGTATTCCGCAGGTAGCATTCTCAACACCATATGCAAAGGAAATATCACCTCTGTCCCTAAATCCACTCCCTTAGCCACATAGTCCAAGATTCTGCTGACCGTTTCCTCTGTCCCTTAATGATGCCCTGTAAGATTATGCCTAAGGGAGATGATTTTAACCACTAAATCTCCTTTCTTCTTCTGCTCTTCTCACAACTACAAGTTTTACCATGTATATTTTCTCTGCATATCTTCCAGTGAAGTAAATAACTTTGCAGATTTTGTCATTAAACGTCAGATGCTAGATAGCCTATTAGACTATGGATTATATGGGATTTGGTCTTAATAGACACCAGTCCCACATCCATTACTAATGTATTGACAATGGACACTGTCAGCAAATAGGATGACCTTGCATTCCAGCCACAAACTGACACCTGTAACAAACATGCTGCGCAAATGGACCTAACATGCACCGCATCCTAGAACATCACCCCTCCATAAAAACATTCAGTTGGTACTTCCTGTTTTATGTCAGTCAGTTCCTTATCCACCTTAGTATCTGGAGTTTCATTACTTATGATTTTTAATTTGCTAGACAATTTCCTAATTGGCACAATGTTAGAGCCTTGTTGAATTATGGATACATATCATTACACTCTCCCATTCATCATAACGTGAAGAGATCATAGAAATGGATCAAGGAGGCAAGATATCTGCTGCGTGAAGTCATGGTGATGCATTTGTGGAAGGCAATCAGCATTCTGCCCCACTAATTGTCTGGCTCCTTCCTGACCCTCTAATGTGCGCCAGAAGCACTAATGCTTTCCTCCACTCATGTGACACCACTCCAGTTCATACAGGGAAATAAACAATTCATAAAGAAACTGTTACCAACATTTTTTCACCCTAGGAGATGATTGGATTGCTATCTGTAAAATATTATTTATGAAAGTCTAGAATACAGAGCTTCTGTCAAAAATTCCAGTTTGGTAACCCAGATCTGTGACACAGAGAAGTACAGCCCTGACTGCAACCAAGACAATGTAACATCAATTAATAGCCTGGTAGCTGGAAGATCTGGACAGGGGACAGTGGGCATGAATGATTTACACTGGGTTGTCCATCCTCAGGGGAGGGAGATGTTGGGCCTGGTCAGCCTCTGCTCCCCTGCTAGCTGCACTGCACATTCATAATGGCAGTTGGGCAAGGATACATTGGCTTTGCAAACCCAGTCTGGAGATGATAGCTGTCAGGGGCATGTGTGTGAGAGCAGGCACACAAAATGAAGGGAGTGTAGGATGTTAAGCTCCGGGATCTCTGAATTAGTAGTATGGCAGCAGCTGACATTGGCTGGAACAAACACACCCACCTACCCACCTAGCACCCAAAGGAGGAGTGAACCATAAAAAATCATTTCCCATCATCCCCTCCTCAGCCCTTCCAGCACTTGCACCAGTAATCAAACTCAGTCATGTGAGTCACATGCTAAGTACTATCCCTGTGCACCACAGAACCAGGAAATTGTCAGCAAATATGCTGATAGTTTACAACAATCAGGATCCTATGACATAAGTTCTAAGCATGCCTGGAACTTATCAAATGACCTGATCCTGGACTTCTGCTTTAGAGATGAGGCTTGAGTGGGTGGAATTGAAAAGATTGGGGCTTTGGAAGCTGGGACAAGAGAAGAGATACCCATGCACAAAAAAAAATTTAAATGAAGAAATAGTGTTCCTTGAGCTAAGTAACTTTGAGATGTTGGGCATAAACCCCATGATTTACATAAAACACTCTTGTGTCCCAGGATCAAATTCTGAAAGCTCCCAGATATGCATTTAACTGAACTTTTATTATTTTTTGACTGATGCACAAAGCACAATTCACATTTCATTGAAGTTATCACGAGCATAACAAGCAACTATAAAAAAATAAATTTAGTTACCAAAAATGGATGAGGTAAGAAATGAAACAAATTATGTGGTGTATTGTTCAGGTTTGTGCATCTTTCAAAGATGGCACTTCTGGCAAACCCTATATCTTATATCACTGAAGTCGCTGGAGGTCTTTATCTGCCCCATCTGTCCCATTCTGTAATTAACTTACCCTAACCACATGACTACTCTACCTCAATCAGTTTTAAGTACTGTGGTAAAAAAGTCATATAGTATCTCTAAGCTGCTTACCACCTCTGACTTGCCTCCTTCCCCCAACACATACAACATCTTATAATTGTTCAGTGTGTGGAGCAGTACCACACTTCTTTGCCCCATCTCAAGTGGCTCGCTTAGCCTGCACAACAGCCATTGTATTTTTTTCCTGTCACCTCATTATAAGTCCATTGTTTTCCTTTCTAAGGTTTTCTTCAAGTTATATAGCACGTCGTCTTTCTGATTGCTTTCAGGTCCCATTATCTCAGTCTAAAACTAAGGTGCACAGTTCCTCTTCCTATACTTTCATCTTGTAATAACAGGATTTAACCCCCCTCTTTACTCTTTCCTGGATGAATACCCAGAGCTTTACTACTGCATTATTTTCCTAAAGCCTTTCATACTACTTCTTAACAGAGTTTCCCAACACACTGACCTCTATGTCCATGTAGTTATAGACTTCTTGTTCTGTTCTTATTCCCACTCTTTGTCAGGGTTTGTTTGAATGTGCTGACCAGGGTAGAGTCCTGATCACAACAGACCAATTTCCATCTCAGCCCAGGGAATACAGACAGAAATGCAAAACAAATTATGACATTGCAGTAAACAGAACACATAAGCAGTTGGTGTATTACTAAATAACAGACGTTATGTGATAGTAAGTGAAATGTCAAAGACAGTGTACAATTAAGAGTATTTATAATAAGCACACACACACACACGTGTGTGTGTGTGTGTGTGTGTGTGTGTGTGTGTGTGTGTGTGTATAATATATATATATATATATTACATATATACTGTATACACACACACACACACACACATATATATATATATATATATATATATATATATATATATATATATATATATATATATATGTACAGAGAGAGAGAGAGAGAGAAAGAGACAAACATATACACATTTACAGACACAGATGAGCAGACCACCACAACCCATATAATGCATTGTAAGCAAGATGGCAGCTTGAACAGCATTTTGTGCCAGCACTCTAATAATCGTTTCCTAAGAGAATAACGTGTTATTATATACCATGCAGTTGTCAATCATGTGGTGCTTCTTATGCCAGCAGTTTGAAGCACAGCATCTGAGGACCTGAACAAGACAGTTAAATAAAAACTAAGCTTTTTCAACAGTTTGGCATGATGTCTGCACTCTACCAATTGCACATCCATCTCTCCCCCCACTCTCTGTCCCTCTGACACTCGTTGCTAGGCATCAGTGCTGGCAATGCTCCAATGTGAATAAAACTTCACTCAAGCAGATCTTATGCAATGTTCCCAAAGTGTGGCAAACTGGATAAATAAGTCATGAGAATCTAATATAAACAGAGCAAACAGCATCATAAAATTCATCTTTTTATTCTGAATGGCTGGATCTGTATTCTGATAATGTTATGCTTAGAAATCATAATGTGGCCTACAGCAGTTACAGCTGTATAGAATTAACCACTTATTGTCAGAGGGTCTGCACTTACTGACAAGTGTGGTCTTTCACAGACTGTCGTTATGTATGAGTAAAGAAAAGGGAATAGTGTAAAAATATCCATCACAGTATGCAGCAGAACTCTGTTTGGTACCAATCTCTACAAATGGCAAAACACTGTACTGAATGCATTAGACTGATGATACATTTTAGTTACTACAGTGCTACTGTATTGCAATAAGTCCGAATACAGTCTCACATAAACTGTGATATTAGCCAAGGTGAAGGGAACTATAATGATCGAAGAAAGAGAAACTGGATTAAAGATCCTACAGAACAGTTGTCTTTATTCTGTGACCAACTAGGATGACACAGCAGACTTCCTAGCAAAGCAGCCATTTACAACACCAGTGACTATTTATCTTTTTATTTTTATTTCTTTATCCTTTGTTGACTGGTTTAGTGCCACTTGGCAAAAGTGGGTTCTTTTCAGGGAAGACCCAGAGTGGTATTGCTACTTCTGGGGGGGGGGATTTGTCCAGGGCATCAGGGAACTTCCCCTAGTCTTTTTGCTAGTCGCTGTGGGACCTTTTTATTTTTCACCTGAGCAACCACTAACTCAAACAGATGAAACCTCAGGTTAATGTCTCATCCAAAAGAGGACACACTCAGGAGTGCAGCACCCCTCCCCAGTGCTACACTACACTATCAGCAAATCAAGTCACTTGGAATGGGAATAGAAACCACAGCCTTCTGCTGTTCTAGCACCAAAGACAAGTGTGTGACCTGTTGTATCACTGACACTACTAAATTAGAGTCTGGACATCTGAGAGGTCAACCAGGTGAAAGACAGTCTGCTCTTGGCTTTAGGATAAAGAATGTCATAACGCACACTGGCAGGTTGACCTTTGGCAGTGGCTGGTAGCAAGCTTTTAAATGAGTTAATGCAATGAGCCACAAATTAATAATATCTTCCTAATTAGTGTATGATCCCTACAGGCCCCTACTGCATTCTTCTGTCTTGAGCAAGTACTAAAGTAGTTTAATGTTCTTCTGATATCATTGAAAACAGGCACTTTCAAATAGTAGGTCTAATTCTAGTGACAAAAAAAAAAAGAAATCACAAATTATTAAATAATTGCTGGCATACCATTTATGGAGAGGTGCAGTTGATCTACAAACAAAAAGAGTGTCATTTTTTAGCGTTTCACCTTTTATAGCTAACCAAAAGAACCATGTACCTAATTTTATATAGATATTGTCAGTCTCGGTGGGCAGTTAATATGAAATAGCTCACAAAAAGGGGAGGAGTAATTGAAAAATGTATATCAGTCTGTCATAGAAATAGTTGGGATCACTGTCTTTGTTTCATACAGTCTCTGGTGGAAGCAGCCCTCCTGCATAAAGGTCAACCAGCAATCATCTAGCTGCAGTGAACATGTCAGGGTCATAACTCTCAGTCTCTTAATGCAAGAGATCTGGACAAAGCCTTAAATAATGGGGGGGCAAAGGCCAGAAAATAGGGACATATTTTAAATATTGTGCTTAGAAAATTGCTAAAACGATAGAACGATAGGATGCATTTTCTGAAGGATATGAAGTCTGAAACTCAAATATATGTTATTATGCAGATACTTCCGGCCTCAGTGATTTGTCAGGAAACTACAACATATATGAGGAGCAGACCAAAAATATGAGACAAAAATCTGGGCATTCTCCAAAAATCAGGACATTTGAGAGGTATGGTCAGGTAGAGGAGATTGACTGACTAACTGGCGCATTGCAGATGGGCAGCACATTACCTGCACAAAAGCAAAGAAAAACATCATATTTTGGCATCAGTAATACTTAAATCACAAAGGATTTACAAATGCCCAATACCATATTTACAAGGGTGCACTAGCTGGAAAGCAGGCCAGTGGAACTGACTAAATATACCCCAAGTTTAATTTACTCTTTTTTAAGCAAAGCTTTTAATATGTTGTGCAATTAATAATACATGAAAGCCTGGTGGTATTAGCTAATTTCCAAAAAAAAAAAAAAAAAAAGTAGCACTTGGTCTATTTTTCTTGGATGGTTCAGTACTGTCCAATAACTCCCATCCTGGAGGGTGTTATTGTGGTTACAAAATTTGCTAACTGTGGCAAATTAAAAAAGAAAACAAAATAAACTTTTGAGTAATCATTTTATTTCAAAGACAGACTGAGTAACATAGTATATTTTAATGATTTAATTATACAGAGGTTTAGCTAGAATAACAAAACCTCATTCCTGAAGGCACAGAATATACATTTTTATAGTATAAAGTAACAGTTTGAACTGCTAATGATATACTGCTACTCAATTGGCTGTAGAGTGCATCTGCTCAGCTTCTTAATTTTGTTTTTCTAGGTAGTATTACATCCCAGAGTTCTCAGTTCTCTTGGCTTGCTTCCCAAGCATCCTGCCTGACTACAGTGTGTACAGAGGGACAAATTACTGAGTTCTCTCTCTTATTAGTAGCCTTATCTATTTCAGCAGCTCTATTGTTGTGATTTGAAACTACAGAAGTTGACTTGCAGCGTGTAGCATCATGAAATGGTAGCAGCTTTTCTTAGTGTATACAAAATTGTTTCCATGTTTTTTTTTTTAAATATGGGAAATTCACAACCATATGGATTAATTTTCAAGTAACACAAAGTACTGCATATTCCAAACAGAGAGAGATAATTTAAATATAGATAATTTTAATAACTGCATTTGAAGTTAACGCCGAAAAACATAAGTGATAAGGTAAGGTAGGAGTCATGTAATATTGAGTTAATAAGTTTCCCCAGCGCTAAGAATATGGTGTTCAATTTTTCTTTCTTTTTCTCTCCATCCTTTTTTTAAAAATATCATTGTTTTCAGCAGAATGGCACTAACAGAATTTGTGTTTTTATTAACAAAGTTATTGGGACAAGGTTTAGTATGAAGAGACCCCTTAAAACTGGACACTTGAGAGTGTGCTATAGCCTGGTACAGAGAAACTTGGCAGACAGAAGTAGTTCTTCTGCTGTATTGCTTCATATAAGGAATTAAACTATGACAGACTATCCATTATGCAAGAGTTTCTATCTCATGCAGGACCGGCCTTTGGTCAACTGGTGCCCTGGGCAAAAGGGTTCCACAGCAACCCCCCCCACACACACACACACACACACCCACCACCTGGTGCCCCCATCCTGGTCTACATACACCATCCAGATTACTAGAAAAGCTCCCCTGCTAGAGTGGCACCCTCGGTGGCCGCCTAGTTGGCCTATGCCTAAGCCCAGCTATGATCTCATGGAGGTTTTCCTGACAATCCAAAATTTTCAGAAGGACTCTTGAGGACTGCTGAACAATTACAAGGATACCATAAGGCATGAAAAAATAATTAATTTATTTTTTGTTCATTTGGCTGCTCTGTTCTCTTTGTTTTTCTTAATACTCTTATAGGTTGCTTTTAATTCTGTTTATTGGATGGTTATGATCTGGTCTGCTGACCATCTTCTCCATCCAATGCACCTTAAGCCCATTCATTTCCAAGGAAGGAGAAAAGTCCCCAGTTTTCTTGGGGTGAAAGCAGAATGGAGAGAGCCTTCACCCAGACAGGCACTAAGGTTTACTGTGCCCTGCCCTACTTTGCTTCTTAAACCCTCCTACAGGGGCTGGGAATGCCCTTTCCCCTGCAGCTTGAGGGTTTGCCTTCACTTCTTCTGACTGTGCCATCCTGCATTGAAGAAAGGACCCTAACTGCTCCCAAACTCAAAAATTAAAATTAAAACTTAGTTAAATAATTAATAACAACAATGATGATGATAATAGTAATAATTATAATAATTATTAATACTGTATTACATGTTTTATTTAAAATTTAAAATTATAGATGCTTCTAAAAGAATGCATCCACCATTCAAACTATTTCAAATGCCATAGGCAGATTCATCTCTCCCCAAAAAACAAATACCCCTGCAAAAGCTTTGAAAAAGCTAGATGTCTACCTGTGAAGCAACTTGCTAACTTTCTACACACCTCTCAGCTGTTTAAACTTCTCAAGAATGAGAACTTCCCTCCACTAGCTTCCAGACTATTCAGAGATTCACCAAATACAGCCTTAGAAGTTTTAACCACTTAGGTCCTCTCCTCCAAACACCTCAAACTACCCTTTAGTGTGCAAACCAGGCTTTTTCAGTTTTTGTTCCCAAACTGTAGGAATCTCTCCCTTGTTTTCTTAAAGATCATCACTCTTACCCCATTTTCCAGTCAGAACTAAAAGCATTTTACAAGACTCTAGGAAAATGCAACTGTTCTTTCTCTCACCTTTAGCTTAACCTTTTTCTACCCTACTCCCCCTACCTAGCTTGCTCTGACTCAAGTTTTTATTGTAATTCTTTCAGCATGATGTCTCTGATATCTACTCTATACATAATGCATGCATCCATTTTGTTTTGTCAGTCACTCTGTATATAATGTTATGCATTTATTGTCTTTTTACCCTCAAGACAACTTTAATATTCATTTTATACATAAAATATACATATACTGTGTTTTGTCACACACTCTGTATATAATGTCATGCATTTATTGTGTTGATCCCCAAGATGAGACTGAAACAGGTCCAATGCAGCCACTGTTTTTGTCATTCACTCTGTATATGGTGTCATGCATTAATTGTATTTACCACCAAGATGAGACTGGAACAAGTCCAGTGGAATCGCTCGCTACTCTGACATGGTTAACAAATTCAAAATAAATAAATAAGCGAATGAACTGCTCAAAATCCCCAACTCTGTAGCCTGCATTCCATAGCAGGTTTTATGGTAATTTCTCTGAATGAGCTGGCTGCACCCCTGGCAACTGATGTGTTCACCTGTGTCACAACAAGTTCTTCTGAAGGGTCTATATTAGAACATTGAAGTTTTAAAACATCGAATGTTCTAATATTGACCCTAAAACAGTGAATGTTTGAAAATAACGAAGCTGCAGAACACCAAATTTTTTCCTAGGGAAAGAATTTGGTTGGTCGTTTCTGTGGCTTCGCTATTTTCAGCACTGTAGTGGAAAGTAACGGGTCAGGTTCAGGTAAGTGCTCGATTGTGCGGACATTAGGGTTAGGGCATGGGTTAGGTGAGTTAGGGTTAGGGCGTGGGTGAGGTGAGTGTGCGATAGTGACAGACATTAGGGTTAGGGCAGGGTAGGTGAGTTAGGGTTAGGGCGCTGGTCAGGTGAGTGTGCGATAGTGATGGACCTTAAGGTTAGGGCTTGGGTTAAAGTAAGTGGATAGATAGTAGTGTATGGACAGTTTAGTGTAGGGTTAGATGTAGGATTTTAAGTTTATGTGTGTGGATTGCTGTATTTTTGGTGTGCTTGTGTTGTGTGTGTGTTTCTCAGAACAGCAATTTTTTTCCCAGAGAAAAAATTTGCTGTTCTGAGCTTTCGATTATATCATATCTCGAGATTCCAAGGTCGAGCTTATGGTGTTCGATGTTTTGGAATTTCGATAATGTGATATAGACCCTTTCTGAGCATGCACTGTTGAGGCAATTGTAACTGGCTCATTGATGTGAAGCGTACATACCCAATATGATTCTGTGTAAGAGATGCTTGCACATATTTGTCACCAGTGCTGCAGCAATCAGAATCCCTTCCCACAGGATGGATGAGCTGCTATTCTCTGCTCTGTCCCACTCTTCCCCACCCAGCTCCTCCAATGCCAAACGACTGCTCAAACACAGCTCGGTCCTAGCCTGGGCTTTATCCCTTCATGCCACCAAGCTGAAGTGGGAGGGAATTGCCACCAAGCTGAAGTGGGAGGGAATTGGAAGAGTTTGATAATCCACTCTACTGTTATAGTCTAGAATAGACCTATCACCATAGGTCCAGCATGTGCTGGAGGAGGTCCTGTGGGACCATTAGGTACAAAGCTTTCTTCTGTATGTATTATACACTCCCTGTATGACTGCAGTGATAGCTGTACTTGCATTCCTGGCTTTAAGTCAATTTTGTTTAAAAAGGGAAATGGGGGCCACTATTGGTGTATCCTGTCACCATTCCTGTTAATAGTTTTCAAAAATAAGCCATCAAGACACAGAAATGTGAGAAGGTGTCCAGTTAGCGACTTACAGGTAGAGCACTTCTGTTTTCAGAAAATTATATCCTCATGATCTAATCCAATAGTGACTTCTAATGCATAGTTAAGTGATTAAAGGGTGAGTGTGAATTGGATGGGATATGAATCTGGCTCTGGCTCTGGATCTAATCACATTTATAAAAGGAGGAGTGTGTGCACATGCATGAGCATGTGTGTCAGTAAGTACACATGTGCACGTGTGTGTGTGTGTGTGTGTGTGTGTGTGTGAGTGGCTGTGTGGCTGTGTATGTCGGTAGTGGAAACAGCTCCCCTTAGTGGTGAAATTTTGATGGCCACAATTTTGTTCAGAATTAATGACACAAGGAAAATGAGATGGACAAATGTACTGGTGTAAAAGTGACAGATTTTTGGAGCCCAAATAAAAAAATATTCTGCCGGGGGTGATGCAGGAGGTAAAATTGCAAAGCTCTCAGTTTGCAAAGTAGTCTATACCCCATCCTCAAATACTGCCACAAACTGTGAGTGGTGACCAGACTAATGGAATCTCAAATGCAAGAGATCAAAATGAGACTTCCTGTAGGCTGCTAAACATGTTTTCCATGAAAGGGAAAGGTGAGGGGTACTGCTGTTGTACCTTCAAATCATGAGGAAACAAATGAGGTACAGCCATGCATCTTGTAAGCATACCTCCTAGGCAGTTCCAGCTGGAGATGTTACAGATACAAACCACTTGGACAAATCCCTGGGGCAGATGGAGGACATGACAGTAAAAATATATCACTCCATTAGCCAGAATAAGTTTACAGCAGAGATTTTCAAACTCATCATCCTTTAAGAATTTGTGTATATTGAATTTGTTCAGGTTTGCCACATCTAGAGCTGGTCTCTGAGGTTTACCCTTTTTGAAGACCAATCACAAACAGAAACCCTGACTTACCTGATTTGAGAGTACCTACTGCACCCCTTTTTAATATTAGGTGATCCATTATTTTTAGAGTGTGGTGTATCTGCTACAGGGGTGTTTATGAAATAAGTTGCAGTCGAGATCTCCAATGAAAGCCTATTACTTCTTTGAATGTGGTTATCTTCTACCATGACAATAGATTAATGCTGCCTCCCAGGGATTTTTTGTTAATTATGTTTATTTGTCGCCAAGAGTAAAACACTGATCAAAGTGGACCTTTTTCAGTTTCAGTCCAGGGTTACAAATAGATTATAAGTAAGACAGCACATTATTTACAGAAAATGTTTAACAATGGTACGCAGACAAAAAAATCTTACAGGTGCTATTTCCATTTGCACTATATGCAACAGGATTAGTTAAAACCGATGGAGTAACATGAAGGTAGATACATAGAGAAGACTGTGTAAGATAATAAACCTGAATCTGAGGGAAAGTGGGGGAAAAGAAATTTAGGAAGGTTGAAGAGAGGTGGAAGAGAGAAATAATGGGAATATAAATGGGAAGGGGAGTGTTGAAGAAAAAGCTTGTAGTCACTTAGATGATCTGTCTTTAAATCTCCTTTTCCCCTTAAATTTGAGATGTAATTGATTTGTTTCCTCTGTTCTGTCTTTCTCCACTACTTTGTTGACAGTGTGTTCTTTTCCTTTAAAAGGAGGTAAAACTCTTTTGAAACTGTTGGACAGGTTTAGGCAGTCCCTTAAAGGTAGACCTTGTATGGTATTCAGAGAAATTAGAGCCATAGCATTACTACACTGCCAGCACTTTGCTGGTGCTCATTAGTAGTGCTATAGCAGTAACAAGTGATTCAGAGACGTGCAAGAGTCACACTGAGCCAAAGCTCATTAGTGACTCATTTGCTTGTCTCTAAATCAGACACATAACAAAGCTGGAATAACTGCATTAAGTTACACCCCCAGACATGCGCGCGCACACACACACACACACACACACACACACACACACACACACACACGCTCACATCATGCACACATACAACCTCTCAGTAATAACCTGTTGCAGTGATAAGAGACCTGATGCTGCTATAGGTAGCAAGGGGGTGCTAACTGTCAAACTACTATGTTCACTTCTGACAATTCTCCTTCAAAATAGTGTGGTAGCTTGTTTTTGATTTACTCTACCATGCTATTTTAATCTTGATGTTTGGCACTATTTACATCAAACACACCCCTGAACTGCCACTTTTGCATGCAGCGTTATTCAGCAAGACTGTTGTAGCATTACTTGCTGGATGTGTCATACTGCTTTAATGCTGCAGCGACCTTTGAGTCATTCCGCCATAATGCACAGTGCATTATGGCGGAATGACTCAAAAGTCGCTGCAGCATTACTTGCTGGATGTGTCATACTGCTTTAAAGCTGCAGCGACCTTTGCGTCATTCCGCCATAATGCACTGTGCAATCCTGCTTCTTGCGCAGTACATTATATGTTTCTGAATGCTCCCTTATCTTTCCTTTATTTTCAGTCTGCAGTAACATCATTAACTGGTTATCCAACCAGCAGATTCTGGAAAACTGCAATATTTAACAGTTTTTTCACAAAATGGTCAACACAGGGCACTGTCCTGAGCCATGTAAGTATTTTCATAACTCACAGTGGCATTCTATAATGACCCATTTTAGTGAAAGAGCTCCAATATTGTCTACCATAGCATTAAGCTTTTCTGAATTACTTATGCAATCACTGAATGGTCAAATCTGAGTGTATGCTGAACTGAAACTAAAATGGAACTTAGATAGGATACCATATGAGCTAAATAATTTAGGGCCCTGAAAGTCAAACTCCTAGATGTGTTTACTTTTGACCGATATGATATTCTTTAATGATATCATAAAGCTTAAAAGGAAAATTGTGTATGTAAGACAATATAAATAAGTAATGAAGTGATCACTAGCCATAGGATAGAGTGGATGTTTGTATATCAGGGTGTAACTTACACAAAGACAGCTATCTGTTATGTAACTATAAATGTGATAACTGCTGCCACAACTATATACATAAGGACATACGTCCTTTATGTAATGACAGATGTGATAACCACTGCCATAAGTTAAATAAATAAAAACTCTGTTTCTATGAGACCACACAACATATCTGGTGCTCCCCCCAGAGAATCAAGGAAAACCTAATTAAACCCTTGTAAGTCACAATAAGTCAAATTTTAGCATTTGGGCACATCCATTACTTATGGTGCCAGGCTGATTCACTAAGGGTGGAAGGAGACTGATGTTGCATGAAAACCAAACAATTTTAAATCAATCAGCCTGACTCAATAATCTGTACAAAATCATGGCAGTAATCAAAATGGAGTTTATCCAAAATGATACAGGGGATCAACTTCTTCTTGATATAGAACACTATGAGATTCTTAAGATTGGAGCTTGCCTTTTGAATGCTATAGCATTCTTTGAACAGATAGCAGCATTTGAAGAAGAGCTAACACTGCATACTGTGTATCTTGATCTTACTAAGGCTTTTACCCCATTCTGTATAAGGGAATTACTGACAAATTAAAAGCATTAAATGTCAATCCATCTGTAATTCAGTGGGAAGAATACTGGTTGAACAATAGGACCCAACAAGGAAGTATGGGAGTCTACCTGTTCTGTCCCAAAAAGGGTTATCATTGGTAACCCACAGGGATTGTACTGAGACCACATCTTTTTGGACTATTCTTTTCAGAAACAAATCTGGAAAATGGGCTGTGGATAACCAAATGTGTTAATGATTGCAAATAATATGGCATAATAACTTCAATAAAAGAGGCAGACATTCTCCAAGGTGATCTATAAAAGCACACACTTGGTGCAATAGTACTGAAATCACCTTTATTGGCAGTAAATGTAGTATTATGATACTTGGCAAAACTGGCGTAAACTATCATTACAATATAAATAGTCAAATTACAAGAACATGATAGAACAATACTTTAAATTTGGCCGTTATTTCTCTCCCAGAGAAAAAATGGTATATTCCTCTAACATATCTAATTCTAAAGGGCACATCTAGTAACTCCAGAGAAGTCACTATGCTACTTTGTACCACTCTAATATGAGTCATTAGTGAATACAATGCTGCGTTTTCAGCCATTCAACAGGCCACCTTAATAGACCTTATAAAGATAAAATTTCTTACTAAAAAATCATACTGTTGAATTATTCAGAAAGGCTTCAAGAGCTGTTATAATATTTTATTTCTTATAGGTTACTAAGAGGTGAACTCTGTCTGGCAATTAGTGTAATGACTTGCCCAGTTCTATTTGAAAATCTGTGCTTGGAATGTACTTCTAGTGGGCTTATAGCAGACTGGAACATGTCCAGATTTTTGCCTCATATTTTTGCTCTATTTTTTCATAAACTTGTAGTTTTCTCACAAATTGTTGATAAATCATTGAAGACTGAAGTCAGGAAATAATGATAGACATTTGAGTTTCAGACTTCATACGCTTCAGAAAAATTATGCTAATACAAAACCTGTTATTCTATCAACTTTCTAAGTTTGTAAGAGCAATATTTAAAAAGTGCCGCTATTTTTGGGCCTTTGTCCCCCATTATTTATGGCTTTGTCCAGATTTTTTGCTTTAAAAGATTGAAAGGTATGAATGTAGGATGTATCACAGAATAAAAACTACTCTTCAGTAGGTTAATTCCCTCACACTTCACCCCATTTAAGCCAATACTATGTCAGTTACCACTACGTGTCTGCTTCCTGTAAATATGTGCATAGCTTCTATTTCTTATTGCTTACAGTCTGCTTGGAATCTGTGTCTTTACCATTACTTATCTCTTGCTTTATCCTGTAAACACCAGTGATACACCCTATAATTTCCTGAACTAATCCTGCTTCTCACTTTTTTCTTGGTGCACTTCTGATTACACTTTTCCACTTGTAAAATGTACAATTCATCATAATACAAAATGTGAATGCAGTATATCTCTCTCATGGATTAGGTCTGGTTGACTCAGTTACAAACTGGAGTAGTCTCAGGTCAGCAAGACATTCAGATAAATCATGATTGATGAAGCCAAGAAATCTAAGGTTAAAGTCACCATTTATACAATGTTAGGAGTTGATGCAGAGACAGTTTAGTGAGAATGTAGTTTGACTCATTATCAGCAGAGGGGCTGGCCTCAGTGCTGGATCATGCACAAGTGAGCCCTAGGCAGGGTAATGGACCAGCACCCCCACCCCCCACAGCCATTCCAGTGTCCCATTACTTGGCTCTCAGTTACAAAAAACACTGTTCAAAACTGTCAGTGTGCATACTGCATTGTTTTTATTTACTTTTAAAATGATTACAGAGATGTGGGTTTAATTTAAAGCTTCTATTTAAAATTTTACAGTATAATCACTGATGGCCATTTGCTAAACAAAACAATTTCACATTGAAAAGAGATTTAGCATGAACAACCACAAATTTCAATTGAAAACAGACTTAGCATGAGTGAAAATAAACTTGTCTTCCCTTGAAGCTCACATTTATTGAAAATGCACCTGGATAGTAGCAGATTAAGTGTACCTTGGTCTCCAGGTTGTTTTCAAACCATGGGTCCTCTGCATAAATTTTTAGGACCATGCATAAAATGCATGTGATTCATCTTCCTGATTGTTTTATTTTATGTTGTACGAGAATAGATATCTGTGAACATGTGGAAACCACCAACAGTAGCAACATCATTAGAGATAAAAGTGGGGAGAATACCAACATAGTTGATGCACATGTAGTAAGTGAAATAGGTAGTAAACATACCCCTTTCCCGATCGCCAATCAATGGAGAGGGGGAGGGGGAGGCATCAAGGGACGCTCTGTAAGCAGGGGAAGACAGAGGAAAAGACCAGCAGAGCAGGTACAATTAGGACCTACACTAAAAAAGATTTGGCAGGGGAACAAGAATCCCTAGTGTGGAATTTATCAACTAAAGAACTTACTGAAGATGAACTTAGTGTATTAGAAAAAGGTCTAACGTTTATTCCCTCCACGAGGAGTAACATCACTGATAATGTGATTGATTTGAGACTTTTTGTACAGGAATTACAACTGAAGGTTGATTTTAATAGTACGGGAGTATTTCCACACCCCTTCAGGAAACCCAGTACATATGTACCTAATAACCATGCGTTGATAGAGGCATACTCACAATTGGTTGAACAGGATTTGTACGAGAATGAGATTAGAAATGGTAAGAAGAGATGGTCTGGTAATTTAAGACCAAGACAAAGGACAGCACTTAGGTCACTTAAAAATGATAAAACATTATGATCCGACCAGCAGACAAAGGAGGCCCGGTAGTGGTCATGGATATGGAATTCTATAAAGACCAGATGCTGTTGATGCTCAGTGATAATAAATTCTATGAAAGGATTAATACCAATAGAGTAGATAGAATAATAACTGAGGTAGCATCTAGGTTGAGCAAGATGCTAGATGAAGAGAGAATTAATGAAGAGTTATTTAGATATTTACTTGTTGAATACCCCACTATTCCAATTATACAAGGAATTCCAAAAATACATAAGGATGGAACTAAACCACCAATGAGGCCTATAGTGGCTGGGAAAGGGTGGATAACTGAACCTATATCCCTATATCTGGAATCAATACTAAGACCTATAGTGGACAAATACGAACATATATTAAAAGATACCAAACAATTCCTTATTAAATTATATGAACAGACAACTGTAGTGAATGATGGGCAAGAAAGCATTCTAGTAACTTTTGATGTACAATCCCTGTTCACAGTAATACCAAACAAAGACGGATTAATTAGGCTAAAAAGGAGATTGACAGGGGACGGGGTCCTCTCTACGAGCAGGATTGGTGTCTTATGTGAACTAATGGAGATAGTTCTCACAAATAACATCTTTACCTTTGATGGCATGATATACATACAAAAGATGGCGTAGCCATGGGCACATCTTGTGCGAACAGCTACGCCAACTTAATTATGGCTGACTGGGAAGATACTTCACTCTTTCGGATGGCTGAATTTCAGAACAAGATGGGATGTTATACCCGGTTTGTAGATGACCTCTTTCTAATATGGAAGGGAAATGAAGAAGAATTGAATGATTTATATAGGAGGATGAATAATGAGACTGACTACTTGAATTTCTCCATGGTGAAATCTAGAGACATTATTCCGTATTTGGATGTATACATAGAGAAATTACCTGATGGTAATTTGAATACTGGAGTATACAGGAAGGAGTGCTACAGAAATAGTTTGCTACATCATAGTAGTATGCATCCTAAACATATTTTCAAAAATATTTTAAAGAGCCAAGCCATGCGGGCATCGAGGCTTAATTCTGATGATGTTGGGTTCCTTAGAGATGGAAGGACTTAGAACTAAGTTTACCAGTAGATGCTACACGAATGAAGAGATTGAGGAGAATTTCTCTGGAATAGATAGGCTTAGAGAGGGTAGAGCTCAGCCCTATTTTGGTAAACAAAGTGATGAGTCAGCTATCTCAGGAACAGTACAAGCTAGTAATAATATCAGAATCCCTCTACATTATACACAAGACATCAATAATATCAGGGATATTTACAGGAAACATTGGGATGTCCTACTAACAGACCCTATGATTTCTAGTATAATAGATGAGGCCCCCAAGTTTTCTTATAGAAACAAATTGAATCTGCATATGATGCTCTGTGGTCCGAATAGAGTTGGAAATATAATGTCAGATAGTCTAGATGGGGCTACTAGAAAGTGTCAGAAATGTAACCAATGTAAATATGTGAAAGAATGTAATATTTTTACACATCCTGTCACAGGGCAGCTTTTTACATTCACCATGTCAGCAACATGCAACTCTAAACATGTCGTGTACCTGGCTACATGTCAATCTTGCCCAGCATTTTATGTGGGCAAGACTGACCGTAAGTTTAAAGAGAGGATTAGAAAACATATATATAAGATTAGGATATCCTGCACATCCAATGCCCTCTCTAAACATGTAAATAACACATCAATAGAACATAAGTTTCTATTCCAAGTTATCTATGTGAACAAACCGGGGATAAGGAGAGGGGACTTGAGTAATCTTACTGAACAAATAGAAACCAAATGGATTATTAGGTTTAGAGCTGATCGCAGCCCTGGCATTAATGATAGGGTCTCTATTAAACCCATACTTAAAGCCAGGTAACTTAAATAAAATATAAATACAAAAATAGTGAGTATTTTTCATCACTCACAATTTATAAATGACGCAGCTATTTGTGAATATTTGGATTGCTATGTACTGCCATCCTATTATGTAGCAGGTTATCTATGGTAACATTATATTACTATATAATGATGTCATGTCACAACAATTTATGGTATTTTTAACCTATATTATTGCACATTGTGTGGATGTATCATTAGTGTATATAGTGTCAGTGTTTATGAGGCCTTTTACATATATATTTTTATATATATATCTTTATATATATGTACTTAGTGTAGGCAATGACCTCATAGATATGTGGATCATTTTACACATTTTTTATATATAATTCAGTGACACTTTTTGGTGGTAAATTTCTGACTTCTTGAGACTTTTACATCATGACATCAATGTTAGTTCGTTTCCATCTACTGTGGTGGGTTGAATTGTTCTTAATAATAATATTTTTAACATATTAGATATTTCCTACTAGATGTATAAATCAATATATATATATATGCTTTTCATATATATTTTAGTGATAATGTTTGATGGTAAATTTCTGACTTCATGAGAGTTTACACCATGATACAAATATTAGTAGTTTTTTATTTATTGTGGCATCTTGAATGGATTTCTAATGCATAAGTGCTTTCACTAACAATAATTTTAATAAATTAGATACACTTCTTAGCAGTAATTTTATTTTATTGTGTATGCAATTATATGTTTTTTGTACAATGACAGTGTTTTGTCTTGGAACTACATACAGTCAGCTTTTGCGTGCAACTATCACTACATATCTTTTTATATATACCTTTTTTATATATATTTTCTATTTAAAATGTTTTTAGACTTTGAATTAGTAGTAACAGGAAATGGCATTTCCATTACTGTGATGCTCTGTCAGTTTAAAATTTTAACAGGAAATGACATCGTTGCTACTGTGATGTTTTGTTATAAATATGAGTGCTTTGTCAGTCTAAATTGTTTAACGGCCTGATGAAGACCTAGTTGAAAGCGCTTGCCGATTTTTATATGAATAAACTACCTTGGATATACTCTGTTGAACGCTTGGTTTGTCATTGAAGGTTTCCAAGCTATTGTTCCTCTGAAGTTTTGCTCTTGAATCAGGTACTTTATTTGAATTAACTGTTGACTCCATCTACAAGCAGATAGCTTATTTTTGTATGCACTGACTCGCATACTGGCATTGAATAACAAGCCTGCATTGCATTTACTTGCTTTCTTTGTTATACGACTTTGGATATGTCCCGTTGAACGCTTGAGGTGCTGAAGAGTTTTCAAGCCATTGTTCCACGGAAGCCTGATACAGTACTTGGTATACTTTTGCTTTTTACGGTGATACTGACTAACTGGTAACTCTATCTGTACGCAGCTAGCGTATTAGTGTATTTGTGTGTTATACAGACTGCAGTTGACTGATACGCTCTACGCATACTGTGCCACCACGCCTGCATTTCATTTATTTTATGTTGTGTTTAATGTAGCAACATTTAAAAGTGTGCTATAAATTTGTAGTTTTGAACACTTTTTCAGTAAGCAGTGAAACAAAAGATATGGAGTAATAGTAATAAAAGTACCCATTTCAGAACATTTCAAACATAAAAGGTTACTCAAACTACTGTCATTATAATACATCAATATGTATACTCAACAATTACAGTCACTAAATTGACTGATGACACATCACCTGTTGGATTTTGATAAAACAAATGGCCACAGTAACGTATTCCAATTTACTTTACATAAATGCACACTAGTTCTGCAAAGACAGACTATTTACTTTTTAACTTTATCAGCTCAACAGGGTCAGTTATTGCAATCTACAGCTATCCCCCACTATTGTCACATATTTCAAATTTGTTTCCCACAGACATATAGTAGCCAAAGTATTTCTATCTCATTCACACACACACACACACACACACACACACACACACACACACACACACACACACACACACACACACACACACACACACACACTAGTGCCGCAAAGCCAGATTAAAATCTGCTTAAAATGACCAGATAAGAGCTTAAGGTACTTTCATCTACAATGAGCCTCAACCCCACCCTCATTAACAGTTACAACCACTTTCTTGATAGTGTACAATCCTTATTACTATGAAGAAATAAATTACATGCATTTTATTGGTAGCTTTGGATGAACTACATGAAAATGTATAAAGATCACTAGCATCATACGATACGATTTAGCCAGGTGTAGCACAGTTTGAATGGAAAGGTATGTATGTATGAGAGCATAACAAATATTAACCACCTGATAAAATATGCTAAGTCAATATGCACAATCTCTGTAAATCAGTGTGTGTATATTGTACCTAGTCAGCCACTGTAGTCAGAGAGCATGTGCATAAACTTTACTAAGCACATGCAGGATCAGTGCCATTTTGTACAATCATTCAGATTGAGTGGAAGCTTGAATGGAGATGCACGTGTGTTAGAAGTAATAAGTGAGTCAGTGAACATACAAAGTTTGAAGTATAAGTTTCAGTTACAGCTCCTGATGTGTTTATGTGCGATCAATGACTTGAACCCATACCGTGCCTCAATGTCTCATTTGAATACATGAGACATGAAGCAATCTCTACAGAAATAAGTCATATGAATAATTCTACATCAAAGAGAATGATTACTAATGCAGAAGTTGCTACTGGCAAACAACTTTGTACTTCAGTGCTTCATCTACAAATGAAGTACCTGCTACCCTTGAAGAAGAATTCACCTATTTTTCATTAAAAAAGTGTGTGCCGGAGATATTACCATCACATTTCCTGAACTAGATCAGCTATGCAACAGGGGATGGCTGGCAAATGATGAAATTTACCAGGCATGCATTTCAAGAGACCAAAGTCCCAGTTGCTCCAAAGCACTGTCTGGTTAAGTGGCTTGTTTACTGGCACACAGTGGATAAATAAAGCAGGCAAGATTCATAATCTGCAACCTTGGAACTTTAGTCCTCTGCATTAACTGCCAGGCTAACAGTTTTTAACTAAAGGCAGAAATCCTTTATAATCCAACCTTGTAATGAAGACTATATCACAATAATATGCAACAATGACTACATAATTGATGCTGACCATCAAACTGTTCTGATCATCATTCCAAATAATGCAGACCGTATGACTTGACAAAGCCCCTTTGTAGTTGCTGGAAGCTGTAAAGAAGGTACTGCAAAAAATATTACTAAAATACAACATGGTTAAACTGTATAACACAATCCAGGCCAATTAATGCGTTGATTAATTCTTTAGTGCAATGAATAAAACAAAACAGTTACAGATAATATGAATGATGCAGCAGTTTTTGTTCAACAATCCACAAGTCATACATAAATCAGAAATATAGAATACTTTTTTTTTGGGGGGGGGGTCTTACATGCTTGCTAGACACCTACATCTCATTTTGATCTTACTATGTCAACTCTGTCATCAAGAACAGCTATCCCTTCTGATCCTCTTTCTCTGAGTCTATCATTAATAAGGAGTTACTATATGTTATTGTATATACTGGTGTATGTTTTTTTTTCCTCTTTGTATTGTCTCAAAAAATATATATATATCATGTAATCTGTCTAATATGATTGTAACCTACTGTGAATGTGGAGCTTTTCTCCCCGGGGCCTCCGCTGAAAATGGACATGCATCCAGTCGGACTATCCCGGTCAACAAATGTAAAATAAAATAAAAATAAAAATAAATCTACTGGAATGGCTAACAATGCTGTATTGTTGCAGCATAAACCTCTAGAGCCAACACAGCCAGGTCATAGACAAATGAGGCCCTATGCAGGGAACTGAATCAGGCCCCCACCAGCCATACTAATATCCCATTACTCGGCTATCTCTCCCCAGTTACCATAAACACTGCTCAGATCTCTCAGTTTGTATACTATTGTCTTCTTTACTTTTACAATTATCACAGAGATTTGAATTTAATTTAAAACTAGTATTTCAGATTTTACAGAAAACACTAGCAACCAGTTTCTAAACAAAACAAAGCACCATCACATTGAAAACAGACCTGGCATGAAACACTTCTCTCCCCTTGAAATTCACATTTAGTGAAAATACATCAGGCAACCCATTAAACTACAAGAGACGTACTGGGATTCATATCCAAACAGCATACAGTGAAGCAGGAATTTAAAAGATAAAATGTATAACATTTGTTAACAGCCTGGGACAGCCTACTGGCCATGTGACCCTTTCAGGAGCAGCACAGGAGTACTTTCTGGTGAAGTAACTTAGCATAGTTACAGAAGACAAATGAAGGCTGAGGAAATCAAACCATGCACTACAGGAAGCAGCTCTTTAACAATTCATAGCCTTACTCATCTGCAATAGGTGCTAGACAAACTATTGTAGCCCAAACACATTGCAGTTCACACCTGTGTGCCTGCAAAAAACAATCTAAATTAAAAATATTTTCAAAGTAATATTAACATTAAATTGAAACTACATGCTGTCCAGTTTATTTGCAACTAAATAATAAACACACTGTCAACATTAAGGAAACTAATGATCACATCCAAAGAACATAGCTCATGTAATGATGCTCCTATTTACTACAATCAATTTCCTTCCTTTGTACCATAACTATTATTGTTCATAGGTACTAATTACTAGACTTGCAGTCCAGGGGAACATTGAGGAGCCTAGCCCAAATGTCCAGTTACCTGAAAGCATGGTCTGGTTAAGTTACCTGCTCAAGGACAGGCCATAACTATGAGGCAAAATCAGAGATGCTCTGCAAAGTGGAAACAAATAAAAATAGACTAGTTATCAGAACAGGTTTTGTATGAGCATGTGTGTAGCTGAACACAAAAAACAGAAACTCTACTAACTGGCATTGACTTATTGTAATCCTCAGTGATTTAACAATGGAAAAAAGCTAATAGAGGCCTTGCAGTTGGTTTAAAGGATTAAGGCTCTTTCCTCCTGCAACCAAGGTACAGGGTTTAAGCAGTAGCAAATCACTGAACTAAACTGCCCTGTCTAACTACGACATTTTACACACACACACACACACACACACACACACACACACACACACACACACACACACACACACAGGCAGACACATGCAAGCAAGTCTTCCATGTTTCTAAATGCAATCATAAAAAGTAGCTTATATTTGGCTCATTCATGTGCCCAGCTGCAAAATTAAATCTCATCCCAGTCCTCTGTGTGTTTGCTCTGTCTTATTGGTGGGCCAAAGCAGGAAATTTTAAAGAAACAGGACACAATCATGCCACTACTCTGAGTGCATGCTCACTTATTTTCTTATTGGAGGACGATTGTATCAAGCAGAAAATTTTAAAGTGACAGGTTACAACTGGATGCAGATGCTGAGAGCAGAAAAACCTTTTTTTTTTATTTTTGAATCAGTGGATGCCAAGCTGAGTAAAAGTAGAAAATATTTAAAGCAGCAGACATTTTTATTTTAATTAATGTTGTGGCCAGGACCCCCAGCCAGCATCAGGTCCCAGGCAGCTGCTTAGGTCACCAAGTGCTGGATCCAGCCCTGGTTGGCCAGGGCAACCACAGAAAGGTTGAATGTGAATTTATGTAAAAGCATTACACCATCAACATTCCTCGCTTTAGGGCTTGTAGTTGTGACCTGGAAAAATGTTGAATGTGATTCTGATCATTTCTAAACCATGATTCTGTAATAGCATATATATATAAAGAGAGTAGGAAGTTAGAAAGGTGCTGAAATGATCCAGCTTGATACATATACATTTAACACTGGTGAGCAAAGGTGACAGAGTTAGGGTTAGGTGGATGAGGATAAGGTCATGTGTAAGCTTGAGGGAGGCCCATTATTAAAAAGGATATTATAATTGTGGCTACTGTGACAAAGGGAAATACTGCCACTCCAGCTAGCTGGCATTTTGTAAATAGTTTTATGTCATTTGTGACTATTAAAATGATTTTTATAGAAATGTAACAGAAGGAGATACTACCAGCCCAGCTATCTGTAATTTTGTAACTAATTATATGTCATTTGGGAATGTTGATATGATTTATATAGAAGTATGACAGAAGGAGATACTGCCAGCCCATGTGTCACTTGTGAATGCCGACATGCTTCATGTAAGATGCTTGCGATACAACTGTGTTAGAACTATATGTTATGTACTGAGCTGTTGTGTAAATGTATATGTTTTAGTAGTGGAAACTAGAACATAGAGGGCTAACTTGCAAAATTTCAAGAAAATAGTTGAAATTATATTATTTTATGATTGTGCTATAAAAGTTATCTTTCAGTTTCAGTCAACAGGAGACAGGATGTCTATACTAGGGGACTCTCTGTGTTGTTTTGTAAGTGTTTTATTGTTGTATGTCTTCTAGCAGTTGCAAACATCTGAAGGCTATGTATTTTCACAAAGACCTGTTAAATGTGGGTAGTTTCTGACATTGGGGGCTTATAGCTAGGGAACTAAAGTCAGGTGACAAAAAAGTGATGTCATCCAAGCTAACCCAGCAGTAATATTTGATATAATTGAAGAACTCTGAGAGAAAGAGAGGACATTTTGTATTTTGTCTTTGACCTAACAAGAACATCCACTCATCACTTCTGCCTGCTTGTTGTTCTGTAAGTAATTTTCTAGGGCATAGTAACTTTTAGATTCAGATAGGACTATGGTAAAGTATAACTTAGACATTTTCTTGATTTATTTGAGACTGTCCTGCAATGTTGCTTTAAATATTTCCTGTGATTTTGAACTCTGATGTAACTGATTACTTACTGAGTATTGTCTTGTTCTTCTGTTATTTATTATTAAATATATTTAAATCTATCATTGTGGCTGATATTTGTGAGGCATATTTAAGCTCTTAGGGTACTTGCATATCTATTTGGTGACACTATGCAGGCCACTCCTAAATAGCCTTGCGCTTGTTCAGACTACCATTTGGATTAATAGTAACATTACACAGTAGGACTGGGCACCCTTTGCTAAGGGTCTTAAAGTAGCTGATAAAGAGTGTCTGGTGGCAGTCAGAACTACCTTATAGTCTGGGAAGAAGGGGGCTTAGCAAGTATATCTGTGCCAGCCTTTCCCAGGAGTATGTGTGTATGCATGTTTGTATATAAATCATATCTCCAAGAGTGTGTGTGTCAGTTACTTAGACAAGAACATGAAACACTGGTTGGACAGAGAGGGTGCTGGAGGTCTTGGTTTGGCCACTCAGCTGAGATTTCAACCCTGTAGCTGTGCCAGTATGGAGTCTTATTGGAGATCTAGAGAAAGAGGGAGAAACCAGCCCCAGACTGAATGTGATCTCTGTGTGCTCTTAAGGAAAATTGCACTTTGCTGTGTGTGTGTGTGTGTGTGTGTACCTGCCATCCAGGACCGGCCTTTGGTCAACTGGTACCCTAGGCAAAAGGGCTTCACAGCTCCCCACCACCACCACTCAATGCCCAAATCCAGGTTTACCTACATCATGCAAATTACTGGAAAAGCGCCCCTGCTAGAGCAGCACCTTAGGTGGCTGCCTAGTTGGCCTATGCCTACAGCCCACGATGTTGTCATCCTCCCATTGTGTACACTCCCCACTGTGGCAAGTGGTGAGGATTGAGCCTCCTTGATTACTGGGCCATTGCATGGGCATCACAAATAGTATTAGAAGCTTCTGAAATTTGGAGAGTGAAGTAGGACTATGAGAAATTGAAAGTTCGAAAGGATAGTGACAGAATTATTTTCATAAAAAGCATTTAGCAAAGGAGTGGGAGTATATCAGGGTGATGAGGATTGTAGCCTTAAGTGTGAGAAGTTGTAGGGCTAGTATTACCTGTAACTGTATTTTTTACCTGGTGTGAGTATGCTGCTTAGAGTGCCTTGGTGGCGAAGAGAACAAGGGTAAGTGGTAAGCTTGAAGGGAGATGAGTTTTAATGTTTGTACCTTTAAGGGGGGGTGGTCTTTTGTGCTAAGATAGGGAGTGGCTTGGAAATTGAGGTTGGGAGGAGAGCATAACAGATAATAGCTGCCATCCTATCTGCAACCTATCAGTCTGAGTATGTATGGAGTGAACATCACTTCAGTTTGTTTCCCACATGTTTGCTGTGAAGGAATCCTCTGAGCTGGTGACTGAGGTGATGCAATTTCACTGTAGTGCTTCCCTGAGTTGTACTTTTTATGCAGCCTACAGAGTTGCCTGTAATAAGATATATTTGTTGGCATCAGGGGAGGAAGACCTGCTAACAATAGAAATCAACTAGTACACAATTAAAAGTATTTAATTTACTGCAGGAATTTAGTTTTGCAAGAAGCTTGTGTTTCAGTCCCTTAACTTACTATTTAGGGTGGAGATAGACTCTAAGCACATAAAGCTAAGAGAAGGTTGTATAGATGAAGCAGCTCACTTGAATTAGCAACTCCAACTAAACAATGGTCACCTCAGAACATTGCATAACCTGCCTTGTGTTTTTGCCATCGGTAGCTGGAACAGGAAAATTTCCACATCTTTTTTTTTTGAAAGAGATTGGAAGGACAGCCCTCTAATTTTCTGTACAGTTCAGGTTTAGGCCTTAGGGAGTGTTTCTTGCCATTTATCCAATCAGTAGATAGAGCAGGAAAATTAAACTCCTTTTTTGTCAAAAATCAGAAGGGCAGCTTTCAGACTTTCAGGGCAGCTCAGGTCTGGGTTTTAGGATGTGCTTAATCTACAGACCTGTTCTTTAATAATCTTTTAAGATAATTTTCTATGGATGATTATGTAGCAAATGAATGTTTTTCTTCAGTGTTCCAGACTTTATTGAAGATAAAACCTTTCAGAAATGTGTTAGAGTTTATAAGATGTCAGTTTTGTTGATAGCTACTGGGTTAACGTGTATATCCATCGGCTAAAATACTGATACTGTGAATATTCTTTCTGGAATGTTTCTTTTAATTCACAGGTCTTGGTTAGTTGGTTAGTCTGTTGTGCTAAAAATGCAGATATCTATAACATTTTTTTAATCCTTCAGCTGGTATGTGCTTTTGTGTTCTGAATCTTAAAATGTGTCCTTTTGTATGGTTTGCAGTGTTGCATTATAAGGACTTGCAGTATTTAAGAGTATTCTTTTCATTTTGATTTCTCAGATTTCACCCACTTTCCTAAGGTGAACAGGTGATGGGCACTTTTTTAATGTATCTTGCCTGTGCAGCCTAACTATCCATCATGATTGTCTTCATGAGGATTACAGTGACAGCTAGCTAATCAGAACATCCCTATCCCCAGCATTAGTCTCCAGCTTATCCTCTAAGATTGTCAGGCACATATAATTCAATTTGTCAAGGGTGTGCCTTGTCACCTCCTCCATGATGGCTGTACCTACCATACCATATTCCTAAGCCACTTCAGTTGACCACTCTTGTCCTGCAGAAGCCATGGATATACTCCGAGATTCTCTTGGATTGTTGGATCTCCAACTGTAACACAAAAAGAAGCCCAGTTAATGTGGAAATGAATCTCATTTTTGCTACTTGTATCTGTGATGTAATCCTTTCATTTCATACTCAGAGGTGAGGACTACAGAAAGGATGAGGAAACAGAAGGATTGTTAAATTGAGTGATTCTTTCTACAGTTCAGTTTTTCAAAGCCAGTCTTTTCAGGGGATAACCTTCCCTTCTGATTTGAAATTGTTAATTTTCATCCTAACTTCACTTTAAATAACAAACTGTTCCACTATATGTTGGAGATTTCAATCCTTTAAATAACAGCACATCATTATCTGCAAACAATGAGGTTGCAACCTTCATATCCCCATACTGGACACTCTCTTCTATTGGTTGTGTTTTGATATATTGTCAGTAAAAATCCCAAGCAGTAGAGGAGAGAAGACACACCTCTGACATAGTCCTATGGCCATCATGAACACAAAGTGACTTAAGACCAAGAATGTGAGCAGAACTTTGTTCCTCAAATAGTGAATAAATGTCACTCAGCAGCTGTTTTGGAAGTCATAGCACTTCCTACAAGACATTCCACGTTAAAAGATCATGTTTTCCAGCTACACAAAATCCATGTAGACAGCAATGACAAACTCCCACGACACCACCAATACCTTTGCAAGGACAATACGTTATTTTGCTATTCCATGGCCTGAATGGAGTCTGTACAGCTGCTCCTGAATCATAAGCTGACTTACAGTACAAAGCTGCTTTCCAGAACTGTGGTACAGGCTTTACCTGAGAGGACAAGGAGTGTGAGCTCTCTGTAACTGGAACAGGTGACCCCTTTGGCCTGTTCATCAGTCAATAGGTTTAGGTACCAAACATAAGGCTTACTGGCCTTTGAGAAGCTCATTGCCAGTATTCTGTACTGGTACAGTTTATTACACATATACCGGTTAATAAGTTATTGATTTTGAAAATTGTTAGTGATTTTCTTAGCCTTACTGTGACTCATAAATTGTCTGCAGTTTTGGAAGTCACTGAGTAATGGACTTACTCCACTCGTTTCTGTTATTTGTGTTTATTTGCATCAAAAGTTTACAAGACTTTCTACTGGTTTGATTTGTCATATGTAGAAAACATAGGATTTCAAATAAAACTGGATTGGGTTAATGAGTCACCTTGTCAAGCAACATAGTTTGTAAAATTTACCTATAAAGCTAGTATTTAGGGCTTTAACCTTTAACACAGAAAGGCTTTGCTTGAGTCTAAGTTTAGGGCAGCTAGTTAGCACATCAAACAGCACTAATACCAGATTTGTAGCACTATCTTTCATCTACCCTTAACCGTAAGCACCACTCAAGTGACCACTGCAAAACCAAGTCCCTAAACCAGAATAAACTGACCCTAATACAGGTCTTGATGACATAGGTATGCAATTTCCTAATGTCTCTGTGGCCAGCTTGGTAGATATGGGCATCCTTAGACAATTTAGCAATTGTCTCATGCACTCAGGGACATTGGGAGGCATACTGATTTCAGTACAACTTCTTTAGAAGAGGGGGTAGCTTTTTTAATTAAAAAAAATTACATATTTTTCTTTAAAAAAAAAAGCATTGGCTCCTTTAAGCATGGCTACATACCATACCAGCCAGTCATAATTGAGCTCACGTCATGGCCGGCTGACTGGCTGCGAGCGGGAAATGTGCATAGCTTGAATTGCCGCGGGAAATAGGCATAGCTTGAATGTATTGCCGCATGCAATCGCAAATGGATTAGTGAGTGTGTGTGAAAGCAATAGCAAATGGATTATCATTGTGGATTCAGGTAAGGTGTGTGCAAAGCAATCGCAAATGGATGGATTATCATTGTGGTGAACGGATTCAGGTAAGGAAATGTGCATAGCTTGAATGTATTGCCATGTGGGTGTAAGGAAATGTGCATAGCTTGAATGTATTGCCATGTGTGTGTTATCATTGTGGTGAATGGATTCAGGTAAGGAAATGTGCATAGCTTGAATGTATTGCAGTGTGTGTGTTTAAGGAAATGTGCATAGCTTGAATGTATTGCCATGTATGTGTAAAGGAAATGTGCATAGCTTGAATGTATTGGTGTGTGTGTGTAAATGCCCCCCACATAATACACCTGCTGGCTATAGGTGTTCAGGCTCAACCCTGTACCTTTGCTTCAGGGTAAGAAGAGCTCTAACCACCACCGTTTCTGACCTTTGTTCAGATTTGTTTTTCTAACAGTTGTGAGCTATGGTGAGAAGTGAGAACTGAAGTTGTATTTCCCCCATTATTGTTTTTGTTGTTTGTCCAGTTTTTTTGTGCCAAGATGTGAAGTGAGAACTGACTTTCTATTCCCTCATTATTGGCTTTGTTTGTCCAGTTGTTTTGTGCTAAGAGGTTGAGAGCTATCTAAATGATAGCCATTAAGTTTCAGTCTTCCTATTTTTCATACTGCTGATTTAGCATAGTGGTATGTTGCACTGACTGTAGTGCATATGGTTCTGGGTTCAAGACATGCATGGTGGTAACACAGCATTTTATTCTAGCAACTTTCCAAAATTATACAAGCAATGTTTAAAATGTGTCCCTGGTTTTTGGGCTTTTGCCCCCCCCCTCCAATAAATGTTGTTAATTTCCAGATTTCTTGTGCTGCAAAGTTCAGAGATACAGCTGAGTGTCGAGTACATTTTACAAGGAGCTGAGAGCTGCATGGGAACTAAAGTTTAGTGCTGCTTATGCTGAGCCTTCTTATACTGTTAATAGCACACAGGTAATGTACTTGCATTTGATGCAGAAGGCTGTGGGTTCTTCACCCACAGCAGGTAGATGCATTGCTGATACTGTACTGTGTTGTAAAGGGGGGTGGATGCTGTAGTCCTTTTTGGCGAAGATATATAGTAGCAACTATGAATCAGTTATCAGTTTGCCATCCATTTCCTATTGCAATATTACTAGCATATAATTTTTTTTAATACAACATAGGCAATTTTATTCCTCAAGGGCATCAGGCACTTTATTTGTAGATGAAACCATGAAATATAAAGTTGTTTGCTAGCAGCAGCCTCTTCATTAGTTACAGATTTCTTTAATGTGGAATTATGTAGATGGCTTTTACTAGTTCAAAGATTGTGCATATTTACTGATACTGGTGGACTGTAGAAGTTTGAGTAGACTTTTATGATGGAAATGTTCTGAATTGGGCTGTTTTGGCATTATTGGTGCATGCATTTTGTTTAATTGTTTACTAGAAAAATGTTCAAAATAATAAATTTAAAACGGTCTCTAACAACTATACTTTATTGTACAAGGAATATAATTTAATACAATCAGGAAGGTGTATCAAAGAGTACGTGTATGTTTCATGTGCAAGGGGCCTATGATTTGAAAACAGCCCAAAGTTAATCTTTATCTGCCACTGGCAAAATGTATTTTCTTTGAATGTGGGTTTCAGTGCTGTTTCAATGAATGTGAGTTTCAAGGGCAGAGAAGTTTTAATGCTAAGTCTAGTTTCATTGTTAGACTGCATTGCTTTGTTTAGCAGATATTTATTGGTGTTCGTGCTGTAAAATACAAAATAAAACTTTTCTGGCAAATCATTTAGGAATGAAGTCACTAAATAATGATCGATGTTACGTTTCAGACGTCATAATCTTCAGAAAAATGCATGCTAAAGCAAGACCTGTTAATCTATCAACTGTCTTAAGTTTATACAAGATCAATTTTTAGTACTGTTTGTATGTTCCCCCAATATATTTGGCCTTGTCCAGATTTTCTGCATTAAGAGGTTGAGAGGTATGTGCAAATAAATCGCTTTATAGAATTAGGGATATCCAAGCCTCTCAATTGTCCCCAATTTTGGCTCAAAATGTTGCTCCCCCTAATATTACTTTTATTTCAGAAATGCATGTATATTCTCTAATTTTGTCAGCTGCTCAAGTTAACAGTGCTCATATTAAAATGGTGTCCCTTCTTTAACAGGTTCCCAGCTGTATTGTCTGGCAATTTTATATTTTTGTATCACATTTTTGGTCCGTTTTTTCATAAAATTGCGGTTTTCTGGCAAATTAGTGGCAAATCATTAAAGACTGAAGTTAGAAAATAATGGCAGACATTTGAGTTTCAGATTTCATACCTTTCAGAAAATTTGTACTAATGCAAGACCTACTACTATTCTATTATCTTTCTAAGTTTATAAGAGCAATATTTATAAAAAATGTCCTTATTTTTGGGCCTTTGCCTCAGTTTTATTTATGGGTTTGTTGCTCTAAGAGGTTGAGAGGTATTTGTGTGTGTGTGTGTGTGTGTGTGTGTGTGTGTGTGTGTGTGTGTGTGTGTGTGTGTGTGTGTGTGTGTGTGTGAGGTAGGTAGCATACCTCTCAACTGTCCAAATTTTGCAGCATGTCCAGATTTTTGCACCATATTTTTTGTCTGTTCCTCATAAATTTTTTGATTTTCTAAAAAATCATTGAAGGCTGAAGTTGCTAAATAATGACAAACATTTGAGTTTCAGACTTCATGTCCTTTAGAAAAATTCATACTAGCACAAATCCTGTTATTCTAACAACTTTCTGATACTAGCACAAATCCTGCTATTCAAGCAACTTTCTAAATTCATGAGAGCATTATTTAATAGCTGTCCCTGTTTATTTTAGGCTTTGTCCATATTTCTTGTACTAAGAGGTAGGTAGGGGTGTGTGTGTGTGTGTGTGTGTGTGTGTGTGTGTGTGTGTGTGTGTGTGTGTGTGTGTGTGTGTGTGTGAATGAAACACCCTAGTTAGGGGTAGCAGTTGGTTAGTTATTTACACAAGCTCAAAACGTGTTCCTTAGTTACAGAAAACAAAAGTATGAATCCTCTACCCCAACTGCCATGCTGCATTTTTCAAAGAACTGACTTTCAGGTTCATTTTCAATTCAAGGAATGAGTTTGAGTGAATCTATATTATATTACTGAAGAGGCATTACAGCGAATGCCTCTTCATCGACACTAAAAGAGCGAACCGTGAATTACGAGAATGACCAAAGTTTGGCTGGGGAGGGCGATTAGCAGTTTGAGAGCTGTGAGTACAAATTTGAAAATCCTAGCTACACCCCTGCATGCACTCAGGCACACTCTAAATTGGCCCTAGGTGTGAATGTGTGCCTTCTGTGGGAGGTTGGGCGCCGGGCTGGCAAATCGACACCGTAAAACTCCACTGCCAATCATGAGCAGACAAGGTGATCCGCTGTGGCAACCCCTAACCGGGAAAAGCCGAAAGAAGAAGAAGAAGAAACTAACACAGTATGTGAGAGATGTACATACATAACTCCCTTGTAGGCAAAAATCTCACAAACAACTTTGTCAAAAACACACATGCTACATCCTTCACAAATACAGCTCAACACACACACATAGACCGTGTTATGCTGAGGCACTTAAAATAAACCTTCCTATACCTCAAAGTCCTCCAAAGCCATCAGATGGCAACATCTATCCTCAGCAATCACTAAAGCACACACCAAAAGCTCAGATAATTGATTTATTTAAGTGTTGTGAGAAAGGTCAGATGCAATGTATTTTAAAAGAATATATTAAAATTATATTAGTACTGCTGGACAATTTGAGTTGATCCCTCAATTAATTTCACCGGTGATACAAACACCTGGAAACCTGTTGTTTTATCTACACTTCCCTTTCCTGCTGCCCTCGTGTGCTATTCCTTATATGACTGATGTCATGTAGCAGTGACTTACTGAAAATACGTGTGCAGACAGGCATTATAATGGCTCTTTTCCTTAATCAGAAGTCACCACATAAATCATTTTTACTTTTGGCTTTTAGCTTTCAAGATTTAATTGCCTAATTTCTTCACTCATCTCTCTTCCTGCATCCCAGTAGATTTAGTCTTCTACATTTCATCTTTTTTTTTTCTTTTTCATATACATCATGCTTTTTCCCTCGGTACCGAAGGAGACTCCTGCAGAAAACACCTGCAGACATGCACAGTAGCATCTTGTATCTATAACCCCCTCCCCCACATCATGATGACTGCACAGAGCCTAAAAACATTTTATTTGGTGACTTGTTTCGAAAGTCGCAAAAGGAAAAGTGCAAAAAGAGAGAAAGAGAGAAAAATGCGCATACACAAACACAATTCACAGTCTACTAATCATCACATCCTATCAAAACAAGTGCATTAAAAGAGGTTGTCAGTAACAAGCTGTAAGTCCTAGTTGCCACAGTAGTAATCCTTATAAAACACTTCCCACCATGGGAATCAGTGAGCCTGTATGTGTTGTACCATTGCCTGTCGCAAAAAAAAAAAAAAAAAATCTTTGCAGTGATGTCTAGGGAGAGTGGGAAAATATGCAGCTGTATGGACTGTCTAGTCCTTGGTAGTATTCTGTATGGACTGTCTAGTCCTTGGTAGTATACTGTACAGACTGTCTAGTCCTTGGTAGTATTCTGTATGGACTGTCTAGTCCTTGGTAGTATACTGTATGGACTGTCTAGTCCTTGGCAGTATTCTGTACGGACTGTCTAGTCCTTGGTAGTATACTGTACAGACTCTCTAGTCCTTGGCAGTATTCTGTACGGACTGTCTAGTCCTTGGTAGTATTCTGTACAGACTGTCTAGTCCTTGGTAGTATTCTGTACGGACTGTCTAGTCCTTGGTAGTATACTATACGGAGTCTCTAGTCCTTCGTAGTATTCTGTGTGGACTCTAGTCCTTGGTAGTATACTGAATATACTTGATCATGAAGTATAAGCAAGATATTAATCCTTCTATAATTGAAACAAATAGAAAATAATTCATAGATGGTTAATTCAGTACAAATAAATGTTAGGTATAATTTAAAGATAGGTCCACTTCTAATAGTCTTACATACTAAAACAGTGCGGATGTTTCAGGTTGTAAATTAACACAAGCTGATTCTATGATGGAAGGGATATCACAAATGTATGAATCTTTGTTGAAAAGCGAATTAAACTAAATGTAATGCCTAAAGTTTTCTTCTCATGTTACTCCCTCTGGATTCTTTGTTAATTTAATAAGCTCACTGCAGTTCCTCTGCACATGCCCTGCTAACATCAGTCACATCATCAGCAAACTATTATATACAGAAACAGTTAGCTGGCCGCCAATCCTAAACTACAGCCTCCATCAGACAGCACCTAGTTCCGTGAACCCCCCCTCCCACCAAAGAAACCCCCACAAACTTTCTATCCAGGACTTTCACAAGTAGTCTAGGTTTAAACCCAAGCCTAGTCTGCTGGTATCATGTATGGACACCCTGCCTCTCCATCTATCAGATTCTTCATTCATTTAGTTTCATAACTAGAAATAACTTTACTTCCAAATAAAAGTCTTGTCCTACACTTCCTGGGTAACCTGGAGGTTAAATTTCCATACATGGGTAAATGCTAGGTAATCAGTTTATTGACTGTTACAAACTCAGCCATTAACCAGAGGTCAGAATCAAACCCTGTACCAAGTATCTGTGAGATAAACACCTTAAACATGATGTCAGTCCTGCTTTCATTTCTTAAACTTCACCCAGAAATTATTGAGATTTTACTGCATTTAAATGGTCTAGTCTTACATGGCTACAAATT
>NC_056745.1:434499908-434507408 GCF_019279795.1 Protopterus annectens
TCAAAGTTTATTATTTACTTAGCTAAATGTACAGTATGTTCTGGAGGGTGGCCTAATGGTTAAGGTGTTTGCCTTACAAACACAAGGTACAGGGTTTGAATCTCACAGGGGGATAATTGGCTAGGCTTAAAATGGCTCGCAAGGGCAGTTAGCCTAGTACTAATCTATGAACCTATGAACCTATGGATACTATGTATGTAAAACTGAGAGGTATTTCAAAAAGCAGATATACGCACATTTATATAGTATCAGGACTAAGGACAATAATAATGCACTTTATGGACACACAGAGTCAATGGGAATAGAACACACTTTTAAATTTTCCATTTTGGAAAATATAAAAATGGATCCTAGGGGAGGCGACATCAGAAACTTGTTGGCTTATAAAGAAGTCTGGTGGCAATTATTAACTGATGCATATACGCCACCAGGTCTGAACGATCATATATCTATTAAGCCACTTTTGTATAACAAATGACTGTAGTACTAGGTTGGCAATGTATATAATACTTTAGCATTTGTTTGATAGGATTTTATATTAAGTAATTGTGTTACAGTGTGTAAGTATATTTCTTACACACTAATAACTTTTTTATACATTACTTTTTTATACATTAGTTTTTTATACATTACTTTTTTATACATTAGTTTTTTATACATTACTTTTTTATATATTAGTTTTATATATGTTTGGCTTGCTTGTAAGGATGTGACAACACTGATATTTATTGAATGTGTCTGGTGTGATTTTTGACAATTTGTATTCAGAATGTTGCCACTTTAAGAGATCTGGCGCCAAATAGGTTATTTAAACAGTTGGATTCAGTGTTTGAGTTGTTCTGATGAAGCTCACTATGTGTGAGTGAAAGCGCTTAACCTTTATTTTAATAAATGGAATTTGATTTTACTTTGAGTCTGTGGATACTATCAGTCAGATATTACTGAATATTGTACTTAACTGAGTGTGGCAGGTGTGTTTTTCAGTTAGTGGCGTTTTTGCACTTAATAGATACCACTTTTGGAATCTTTCAGATTACCCTTTAGGCGTTCCTGTTTATGGTTTGTGCCTCTGGACTATTTTTCATTAACAGGTGGTGTATGCCTGTCTGACTGTTTGGCGTTTGAAGAGGAAGACGGCAAGGCAGGTTGATGAGTTTCAGATAAGCGGATACAGGTGTTCTATTTCCGCAGTTTCATTTATCATATTTGCAATGGCCCTGTTCTCATGATCTCCAGAAGCCAAAAAAAAAATGAATACCCACTTTAGAGGTACACAGTGCTGAAGTATAATCATCATCTGGCTAGCTTCCACTTCAAGTTCAATGCACATGTTGTCAGTCATCACAAAGTCTCAATTTTCCTACCCATAATGCAGAATAAGGTCATTTCCTCAGTGCTCTGTCCAGCTTTCACTCAGTGATGATGAATACAACCCAGGGTCACCCCTAAAATTAGGCTAGAAACCTAGTGAGACTAGCCTGGTTAACAAAACATTATAAAACTAAATAAAAAATGTTCACACACATGCCTTGAAGTCCACCACCTTTTCTGCTATATCTGCTGCCTTGTTGCCCTACTGCCCTCTCCTGAAGTCAATAGAGAGGCCATCCGCAATGTGTTTTTTCAGCTGTCTGTTTGTCATATTGCTGTAATTGAGTGCAAAATGATTGTCAGGCCAACCATAGATCTGTCTTCCACTAGTTACAGTAGTACACTAGTACACCACCAGTGCTAGGCCACTAGCATCAGTAAGGTTACATATCTTTGATCTATCTGTGTGGTCATAACTTTGATGAGGTACAAGGTAGAATGGAGCACAGCACAGCACATTTATTTCTATCAGTAGCCACGTCATGTGATGCATCATACAATGAACTATAAACGGCAAGTAAAGATCTTTTTTAATATCATGATTTTGACTCCCCGTATCCTCTAGACCATCAAACTCCCTCCCCCAGACAGACCCGGCCCATTCATTCAACCATCTCTTGAGTTGGTCATCAGAAGAAACCAGAGGGAAGGACAAGAGCTAGTGGCCATGGCTGCTATCCTGCTGGGGAAAACATTTTATTTTTAATCCTCCTATTCATGCCTTCTGTTGGCCAGAAAGCACTACACAAAACCTGCTATAATGACCCTTGTGTAGGTTTGCACAGTTATGCACACCAACCATCTGCTCCTGACTCTTTCTTGAGACAGTAGTGAAACTTGGCTTCTTTTCCTAGTTGGCACTTCTGTGGTTGGAGTAGACTAGTTCACTCCCAATAGAATGGGTCAGTTGGCATTGGCTGATCACTCTTTATTCTGACCAGTTCCACCTTTGCCCAGGCCACAAGTGGAACTTGAGTCAGGTGTTGTGCACTCCACTGTTCCATCCTTCTGCACCACAAAGCCCACCAACCAAGGCACACCTATTTAAAAGTGAATAAAATAATTGTCTGATTTTAAAATTATTGTATATGTTTTAAATAACATTGCTAGGATGCAAATCAGTTTCCAGCTGCTAGACTTCTTCTTGTTGCCTATGTTATGCATAACAGCCACATTATCCTCTGATCTACACCCAAAGTCACCATCATGGTATTAACCAGCCCTGCTGGGTGAGCAGAAGGTAAAATACTCCGTCTCTTAATCACCATGGCATTTTATCATTAATCAGCACAGATTATCTCAATATTTCACAAGAGCATTCTAGTCACTTATGTTCTGCCTCAGCAAACAGGAGTAGCAGTAATATATTAATTTTCAGAAGATAATAGCAGACGACATTGTCTGAGTATCTTCTTTTACATGTTATATGTTATCATAGCACAGAAGTCATGACCCAAGTCCAACAAATCAAAAAAAAAAAATGAACAAGTAAAAAAATTTCTACAAATCAGCATTTATAAATAAGTGAAAATGAACATTATTTTTGTATAGTAAGGGAAATGCCTACAAGAAACCATCCAGGTGCAACTAACCATAGGCAAAACTGCTCTACAAATTGTAGCATGCTACAGGCCACCCTCTTAAACTCAGGAACCCCACACAGCCTTCCTGAAGACACTGGAGGGTATAAATGTATCTCCAAACACCATCATATTGGGTGACTTCAACTACCCGAATATAGACTGGGAACATTACTCAAGCCCTAACTTTCTAGCCCAACGGTTCCTGGAGTTCATAAATTCAAATGCCATGGAACAGCTAGTCACTGTTCCCACGAGAGGAGAAAATATACTAGATCTCATTATCACAAACATGGGGACAAAATGCTCCACACGAAGTATATCCCTCATTGGTGAGATCTGATCATAAACTAATCTCACTGGAAATCCACATCCCGCCCCCACCCCAAACAAAAGAGACCACAGTGAAGAACTTCTCTAAAGCAAACTTCACACTACTCAAGACTGGTGTGGTATCCTTCAAGGCCCCTGAGCCAGTGGAAACCACAACCCAAGCTGCGGAAGCCCTTACAAATGCCTTCTATGAACACCTCCAGGACTGCATGGATCAGACAATCCCAAATAAAACCAAGACTCTTTCCACAAAGGGCAAACATCCAGTCTGGTGGACCCCAGCCATTAACAAACTTTACAATAAGAGGAGAAAGCTATTACATGATAGAACAAAATCCATAAAAGGGAAGTCACCCCTGATCATTATTAGTAAAAAAATACGAGCACTCATAAAATCAACTAAGGCCAATTTTGAGAGAAAAATTTCCATGGATTCAAAGGACAATCATAAGGCCTTTTTCAGCTATGTTAGGAACCTGGGTGGAAACTCCCAGATATGCTCAGAATTAGTCCAAAATGATACAAAAATCACTGAACCCACAGACATTGCCAACATACTGGCAGACAGGTTCAGTGCAAACTTCACCCTCTCCCCTAAAGGAGAGATAACTATCCCAGCGGAGTGTAGCCTCCCAGACATCTCAAATGCGCAGGTGAATGCTGCTCTCTCTAAAGCTAAAAACACAGCATCAATGGGACCGGATGGTGTCCCCGGCTGTGTGCTACATGAGCTAAATGAGGAATTAAACCCGCACATAAGGCAGCTGTTTAATCTCAGCCTTACCACAGGATACGTGCCCAAGGAGTGGCGTACGGCAACTGTGGTCCCACTCCACAAAGGCGGTGCATCTACGGACCCTGGTAATTACCGCCCCATAAGCTTAACAAGTCTAGTCTGCAAAGCTATGGAGAGGATCATAATGGAGCTCATAAACAAAGAGGACTTGCAGACATTGGACCCGACCCAGTTTGGCTTCGTCAAGGGCAGATCATGCCTTTTGAACTTGGTCGACTTCTTGAAACAGTCACCAAGGCCATTGATGAGGGAAAGGCAGTCCATACAGCCTACCTTGACCTTGCAAAGGCTTTTGACACAATACCCCACTCGGGTATTGTAGAAAAACTTACCAGCTTAAATGTAAACCCATATGTCACAAGATGGGTTGCAAACTGGCTTAAGGACAGAACCCACAGGGTTAGAGTTGCTGGCACTATGTCAGACTCCAAGCCGGTCACAAGTGGTGTCCCACAGGGCTCGGTCCTTGGCCCCCTATTGTTCGGCATCTACTTCTCAGAAGTACAGGCCAACATGGGAGGACTTTGGCTGACAAAGTTTGCAGACGACTGCAAACTGGGCGCCATAGTAGAAAGTGCATCGGGCACGGATATCCTTCAGAAAGGACTCATGGAAACAGATAGCTGGTGCCAGAGCCATGGCCTGAAGTTAAACGCCAAAAAATGTATAGTCATACCCTTCGGGAAAAACAAGGTAACCCCAAGCTACCATATAGGTGGCAATCCACTAAGCACAGAAGAGGTTATCAGAGACCTGGGGACCCAGGTTGACAGTGGCCTTTCTTTTGACACTCACGTTGCTAAAGTGGTTAGAAAGACCTTCTACATTGCCCACCTGATCATGAAGGGATTCACATCCAGATCTAGTGAGGTCATTGTTCCCCTGTACTCTTCACTTATCAGACCAATGATCGAGTACAATGCCCCATTCGGGATGTATCTCACCCGACATCTGCAGCAATTGGGGAGACCACAAAAGTTCCTCACCAAAAGGATAAAGGGACTCCAAAATCTGTCATATGCTGCCAGATTGAAGAAACTCCAGCTCTATTCAGTCGTATACCATCTGCTCAGAGGTGACATGTGCCTGACATACAAGGCCATGTCCAACCCGGAATTAATGGACATGCTCCACCTCAAAAAATCCAAATCCACCAAAACCACTAGAGCAAGCGACTTAAACCTTAGCACGGATATAAATAGGATGTGCTGGAGGGATAGATTTATCACTCAGAGACTCCCTATGCTGTGGAATAAAATCCCGGTCCATGTGAGGCAGAGCACCTCGCTGGCTCTGTTCAAGAGAAATCTTGACCTGTGGATGGGAGATCGTAGGTTTACCCCGGGAATCATCTCTGTGTCACTGCTGGACAGAGGCACAACAAACTAATGGGCACAGTATTTTTTCATATAAGGGGTGGCGTAAGCCACAAAACTTTGGGCTAGGCTTATAAATGCCTTAGGGCAGATAGCCTAGTATAAACCTATGAACCTAAGAGTCACAGGATGCATTTTCCAGCTATAACAAAAAATTACTTAAAATATGAATTAATTTATTTATATTTTATTTTACATTTGTTAACCGGGAAAGTCCAACTTGGAACAATGCCAATTTTCAGTGGTGGCCTGGGGAGAAATGCTCTATATGCATGTCTTTGTAACATGGGAGGAAACAGGAGCACCCGGAGGAAACCCACACAAATGTAGGGAGGACATACAGACTCCACACAGAAGGCACTCCAGCTGGAAATCGAACCGGAGAACCTCTTGCTGTGAGGCGACAACGCTACCGCTGTACCACTGTGCCATGTATGAATGGTGATAAACAGTAGGGGAGAAGAACAGCTAGCTGTTTGCTGTCAGTTTATTTTTACAGCATAGAATGTGTACTCCTTAGATTTGACAAACAACTAACAACTGATGGAACTGTGTGTGTTCAGTAAGCTACACATGCTGTGCAAAATTTATGAAAATGGAATAATTAGCTACATTTTAATATGCAGTTCATATCTGTATAAATAACACACCCTGTCCTTTTTAGTAGTTATCATTGGTCATATATGCCATGATATAAGACCATTTAAAGGTTAAGAAGGAAATTAGCCTTAGAGCTGTAGCCACCCTGCCCCATGCTTGGTCCACCTCTTCTTCCATTTATTACTGGCATCTCTGAGTTCCTGTGTGAATCCGTGCTCTACAATTCCACTCCTTGCAGCTTTTATTCCAGGGGCCCTAACAACTTCTCCATCAAACAGTAATCTCTGAAGTGCTTCAAACCGCCGTCCTTTGAGTTATTAACTGTGTTTCCTCATTGTCCATTCTGCTGCTCACCACCTTTCTTTCTTACCATTTTCATTATGAACATTCCATTTGATTCATAATGCTGTGTGTAAATACTGTGCTCTCATCCCACCCCTCTTGTCTCCCTTCTCTGCTCTGATGTGTAAATAGACCATTCTTTGCCATCCTCCAAGCTGAGGCCATTTTGTTCCTTTTCCAGAAAGGTAATACTTCATTTTACTAGACCAAATCCCCCAGTCTCTTTTTTTACTTTCCCTCTCTCTGTGTATATACCTACTGAGGTGGCCTTACAGGTGCCCTGTATGATGGCAGCATCATGTCAGCATTTCTTTAATCCATCCTCCTGACTATAACAATCCTAGAAGGCTTCCATGCAATTCATTCCCCCATGTTTTTCTTTAAGAATTACAGCTCAAATTACATACGTCTATAATTAACTCTGTACTTGAAGTCATGATCGAATATTATGATACTGCAGTCTGTACTAAAACAACAGTCATAATGTCATTCACATGATTATGAAATCAGGTAGAGGGAAGACAAGATGAAACAAACCAGATTAGTGCATCAGACAACAATAAAAAAAATGCCGGATAGTATTTTAGTGATAATAAATGAGAGGGGAACGCTATTCCACTTTCGACAAACCTGTGAATGAATGAGATTTTTGGTAATGTTGTATTCAACTTATCTGTAAATCATACTTTAATATCTGGCACTTAAGTATGAAAATCTAAAACAGATTTACTGTGGGTTACAGTAGATTTTAATGTCTGCAATTCATTCCATACTACTTTAATACCGTTTTGGAGTGGTTAGCGCCACCTTTTCATTTCTGACACGTAAATGCAGCACAGAGTAATACATTTGTCACCAATGAAGTTTCAGTGTTTTGATGAACAGATAAATCAAAGGCTGAGAAGTAAATCTATTGTGCTGTCAGGCCGCTTGTATGCTGCAATCAGTATATTTAAGCATTATCGACATTGACTGACTGCGTCCCTGCAAAACAACATTGCTGCTTCTTTCTACTCAATACAAAATTTTTGCTATATCAGGGTAATTCACTGTGCCTGTTAACCCTCATGTCTTGGGGTTGCATAATAGTGTTAAGTATTTC